>NW_025919133.1:106330-152209 GCF_907164915.1 Impatiens glandulifera
AAAATTAATTTTTTAACATCAGATTAAATCATTTAATAATAAAAACTAAAAAAAGGTATCATATCTTATTGCCGCGATAAAAATATTAATAATCTAATAATAACCCTTATATAGTTTTTGTTAGGATTTAGATCGCGGATGGCGGACTGGGGTCCAACCGAATAGTACTTCTGGCAACACTCAAAGGTTGGCGTTAATTCGGTTAAGAATTAACACCAGTTTCAATACTACACAAACTGTCACAAACCCTTGAACCGAGTTCAAGTGCAGAAGTGGTTTGTTTCAGGTTGAAACAACACACACACATGATGAATAGAGATGCGGTTTAAAGAATGTAGGTTAAGGATTAGATAGGCGGTTGGAGTAGTGGAGGTCGGTTAGAGATATATGAGTCGGTTAGAAAATGGAACCGGCAAAGAGTAAAATACGAGACAGGTTTTTATGCATATTCGGAGATAAAACTCCTACGTCACCCATTCTCCTCAAATCACGAGAAGGATATTCACTAAGAAATACACAAACACAATACACGATCGAGTCTTATTGACTACTCGATAATCACTTTTACAATTCTCACAGAAATTGTAACGCACACTCAAGCTTTAAGTCTTAGAGAGATAAACACTTGTTCTTGCTCTTTCTTAGCGCTTGTTCACTTGTTGTTCCTTGTTTTTCACTTGTTGTTTTTCAGCTTCCTCAACTTCTCCTTTTATAGGTGAAGATGTGTCAACAGTCACATTTCTTCAACGGATAGCTTCAGAAGTTCAGCATAGCATTAAATGCGGTTTAGGCTTTCGAGGCATGGAGCAGACCGGCTCTGATTTGTCTTGACCGTTCCTGCACAATAAGTTTATTAAGTTAAGCTTTTTATTTCACCGATCAATTTTATCTAAAAATTTCTCCCTTTTTGATTATTTTATTTAAAATATTCAAAACCATGCGTCCGGTGATTATTTAAGAAGTTTGTTGTTTTGAAAAATGTTTTTAGAAAAGACTTTGAAAAATTTTGAGAACAGATTTCGGAAAAATATCGTTTTGGAAAAAATTTCGGTTTTATCTTGCGAAAAATTTTATCTACTAGTTTTATAGTTTTACATAGTTTTCCATCCTTTTATAATTATTTATTTATAAATATATATTTTAAATGTTTATTATTTATAATTTTTAATAACACATAATTAAATTTATAATTTAACAATAAAAAAGAAAAAACATTGATTAAATTTTTAATATAAAAATCAAATCATTTAATAAAAAAAAAAATAAAACATTATTTTATTACGCGGCAAAATATAAAATAATTTTATAATACCGTTATTTTATAGTTTATAGTTTTATAGTGCTACCTAACTTTTTCTACTATTATATAATAATATTTTTATAAATATGAATGTATAAATTTTGTAAATATTTATAAATTTATATTTAGAATGATTAATAATTTATAATTTTCTAAAATAATTAAATAAATTTATTATTTAATAATAAAAAAATAAAAAAAATAATTATTTTTTAATATAGAATATCAAATCATTTAATAATAAAAAACTGAAAATAATGCACTATATTTGTAATGCGCGATAAAAATTATAATATTAACTAATTTAATAATACCGTTATTTTATAATTTCCTTCTACTATAATTACTATTTAAAAATATTAATATACAAATTTTATAAATAATTATAAATATATATTTAAAATAATAAATATTTTAGAAATATATAATTTAATTTATTATTTAATAATAAAAAATCAAATAAATATTATAATTATATTTTATATTTAAAACATTAAATCATTTAATAATAAAAAACTGAATTACGCGGCAAACATTTAAATATAAAATTATATTATAATAAAAGAATATCGTTATTTTATATCGCACAAAACTTTACTTCTCCTATCATTCCTAATAGTTTATCATTACTAATACTTGATTTAAATATAAATTTAAGGAATTTCATTACTTAATAATTTAAATTTGATATTTTTATTAGTACATACGTCTAAATGAGCTAATTGTACAAGTACATACGTCTAAGTGAGCTTTTTTACGATAAAAAAATATTAAATAATCTAATAATACCATTATATAGTTTTATAGTTTTACATAGTTTTCCATCCTTGTATAATTATTTATTTATAAATATATATTTTAAATGTTTATTATTTATAATTTTTAATAACACATAATTAAACTTATAATTTAACAATAAAAAAGAAAAAACATTGATTAAATTTTTAATATAAAAATCAAATCATTTAATAATAAAAAAAATAAAATACCGTTATTTTATTACGCGACAAAATATAAAATAATTTTATAATACCGTTATTTTATAGTTTTATAGTCCTATCTAACTTTTTCTACTGTTATCGTTACTTATATAATAATACTTTTATAAATATGAATGTATAAATTTTGTAAATATTTATAAATTTATATTTAGAATGATTAATAATTAATAATTTTTTAAAATAATTAAATAAATTTATTATTTAATAATAAAAAACAATTATTTTTTAATATAGAATATCAAATCATTTAATAATAAAAACTGAAAATAATGCACTATTTGTATTTGTAGTGCGCGGTAAAAATTATAATATTAACTAATTTAATAATACCGTTATTTTATAGTTTGATAGTACCTAACTTTCCCTCTCATATCATTACTCATTTAAAAATATTAATATATAAATTTTATAAATAATTATAAATATATATTTAAAATAATTAATATTTTAAAAAATATAATTTAATTTATTATTAAATAATAAAAAATCAAAAAAATATTGTAATTATATTTTATATTTAGAATATTAAATTATTTAATAATAAAAAACTGAATTGCGCGGCAAAAATTTAAATATAAAATTATATTATAATAAAAGAATATCGTTATTTTATATCGCACAAATCTTTAGTTCTCCTATCATTACTAATACTTGATTTAAATATAAATTTAAGGAATTTCATTACTTAATAATTTAAATTTGATATTTTTATTTGCCTTCTTTAAGTTTTTCAAAACAGTCATTAAGCAAATTAGCGAGATAAAGCGGCTATACTCAAAGTGAGTAGAAGGATGAACATGGGCCTCGGTTCTTTACTCTTCCTTCTCTTAGATCTTACATTATATTACAACACTTGTCACCTCAATTTTCTTCAATCCGATTGTTTAACTTCGAATGCATCAATAGCTTCACCATCTTAGCTTCAATCTATCCGATCTTAGTTCATTTCATTAGCAGTTCTGTTACTCAGATCTTCCTGCTGCCTGAATTCCCCGTGGATTAATTGCGGAACGGCCTCGTACTGATATTCGATAGATTTCATCTTGTGGGTTTCTCCAATCTATAGAGCAAGGTAAGATCTTGTTTGGTTTCTTCTGCATATACAATTTTTCTATTCATTTTACGCGTTTAATGGGTCTGAATGATTCGTGCTATGAACAATGTTCTTCTGTTGAGTAGGAAAATGCAATCGGATCTTGGTAAGCTATTCATTGGTGGGATTTCTTGGGATACTGATGAAGAACGACTAAAGGAGTACTTTAGTGGTTTTGGAGAGGTATCGGAGGCAGTAATATTGAAGGATCGGATTACAGGAAGGGCTCGTGGCTTTGGTTTTGTTGTCTTCACCGATCCAGCTGTTGCAGAAAAAGTGATCCAAGAGAGGCACAACATTGATGGAAGAATGGTAAGTGGAATCCATTTAAATTTCATGAATCAAATAGGATTTAGTTCAAATTCATATGGTTTTATCAATCAGGTGGAGGCTAAAAAGGCAGTTCCAAGGGATGATCATAACACAATGATTAGAAACAATAGCATCATGCATGGCTCTCCTGGTGCAGGGCAGACAAAAAAGGTATTTGTTGGCGGTTTATCATCCTCTGTAACAGAAACTGGCTTCAAGAACTATTTCGAGCAATTTGGAACCGTAAGTGATGCTGTAGTGATGTATGATCACAATACACAGCGCCCTAGAGGATTTGGATTCATAACTTTTGATTCTGAGGAATCAGTAGACAAAGTTTTGATGATGAAACCTTTTCATGTGCTGTATGGGAAGATGATTGAGATCAAAAGGGCTGTCCCTAAGGAATTATCTCACGGTTCTAGCCGAAGTCCTGTGAGTTTGAGTGGGATTAGTAAAATTCTTAATCAAGATTATGGTGTGAAGATGGATATTGGTAGGTTCAGCAGCCCGTTAGGCTCAAGTTACAGAATGGGTTTGAATTTTGAATCAAGTTTCCAAGGAAACACTAGCTTCAATAGCTATGGTAGAGGAATCAGTCCTTTTTATATTGGAAACTCGAATCGGGTTGCCAATTCCATTGGCTACGAAGGAGGAAATGGTGGAAACTCTTCTTTTTTTAGCTCGGGATCACAAAGTTTGTTGGGTAATTGGGGTATCTCTCCTTTGTCAAACCAAGATGGTGATAATCTAGATTATGGGATCAATGATAACGGTTATGGGCTTTATGGACTAGGAGGAGGAGGAGGGTCTAGGCGTAGTAGCTTCTCGGCAGGTGGCCATTTCACATCAAGTGGAGGTTATGATGGGTCGGGTTATGGAGATCCTACTCGGCGTTCAACGATCCATCTTGAAAGGGATGATGGACCGGGTTCGTTTGATTTTATGAGGGGTGGTAATGGAGGATTGGATGTTTCAACCAAAAGTCCAATTGGCTATTATGGTTGCTAAGAGACAGATTAATAGAGGTAAAGATGGTTTTTCTATGATTATAGTGAAACATTAACACAATTTATAAGATTAAGATAGAAATCTAATGCTATAGTTACTAATTAAAGATTTTAGATGAATGAGGCCATCTGACTGAAAAAAACAAACTTTTGTTGTTACATGGTTTTTAGTTTTGGATAGATTTGGTTCAAATTCTCATACCTTGAAAGTGTTTGTTTCAGATTGCAGATTTCCCATTATCTTATAGCCCATTTCATGTGATATAGGTAAATTGAATTTTAATAGGCAATTCACAAGTTTCATTGTTTTTTGAAAAACTGAATTATTCAGATCAAATAATTACAATGCACAAGTTTATGATTAAAACTTCTGAGATCGTGCGAATATTGGTTGTACTTTTCACTCTAAATGATGTCATCTTTTCGTTGTTGCAATTTTAATAGTCTTCGAACCAAGAGCAATTCGATGTATTTGATTCCCTTTAGTTTCACCTTTTTAAGGAGCTTTTTAACTAATCTCTTTGATTGTGTCTTGCGCCTCTCTAGGAAGAATCGCCATCAACAAGGTATGGCATTCAGGGTCTGGACCTGGAAAGAAAGTTTGATTGCTAATAATAACGGGATCACTAGCTCGAACTAGAGGTTTTTGCTTCTTGTTCACGAACTTTTTTTCAACGCCCATACCTTACTCTAGTCACTAGTTCATTCACACATTTCGTCTGCTAACCTAACCTAAGGCCCAAGCTATATAAATTTTCCGGTCTTCGTGCTCCATACTCATAGCGAAATGGTGCGCTGCTCTTTTTAAGTCTTAGATTTTTCTTTCTCGACTCAAAATTTTTTTTTTTCAAATTCTTTAAAAGCTTGCGTTCTGAATGTACTTAGGAAAGATTAGGAGTTGTGTAAAAACCTTCATATTGTAAAGGGGAGCAAATCCCTTTGTTGCTCCCTCTCTCTATTGATAGTGAGTTGGAATCTTGGCCTCGGGATATTCGAGTTCTTTTATAAAACCTTATATAGACGTAATTTATAAAGGGTTATTTTATATCTTTAATTTAAGTAATTGAGTTCCCTTTCTTATATCTCCTATGTAAGGCGAATGCAAGACCTTTGCATTTGGTCTTTGATAACGAGTCTCTTATTTTATTTTAAGGTCTGAGTTAAGAGATGATTGCTTTTAATATAAGATTTTAAAGTCCGTCTCGGTCCCTCGGTGATCGGAAAAGTAACTCGAGTATGAGTAAGAAACACAATACCTCTAGCTCTGGTAAGTGAAATTGCAACCAAAGTGAGCCATGGAGCCGAGTGACGTGCCATCACTACTAATTGAGTTCCAGCAGTACGCTATGCTATCAGTAGTTAGGGAGGCAGCTCCTTTCAAAGCCCTTTGAGCCCTTACTCTATAAAGGCGCTTTTGTTTTCTTGCAGCTAGCGCGCTTTACCAATATATCAAGGGCTTTTCTCGTTTGTTTAGTTCCAATTTTTGGCCTTATCTTGTAGGTTACGACGACGTTGAGTTGGCGGTAGAGACAGACTCGACATTCAGGCATGTCGATTGACGATGTGGTACATAGAGGGTTTAGTACGCCCTGCCAAAATGACTCCGAAATAAGAAAAAATGTGTGTGCTGCACTCACGAAGGATTGCCAGTGATATACTGGAGGGAGGTGGGGATAACGTCAAGTCGCATGGCCCTTATGGGCTGGGCCAAACATGTGCTATAATGCCAATTACAATTGGAAGCAAGGTTGTAAGGCATAGCGAATCCGGAAAGATTGTCTTAGTTCGGATTGTTCTTTGTAACTCAGGAACACTCACACCGTCCTTGTAAAATGTGACACCATAAGGGTAAAAAAAACAAGAAATTCAGGACAAACCATGTACTAAAGTAAAATAATGATTAAAGTCGAATCTCTTGTGCTCGTTTTTAAAATAATCGACCGCATAAGCATATCAAGCTTAACTTCATATTCTAATCTGTTGAGGCTTCCTCTTCCCTAAGCTTGAATAGATAGAAAGTTAAAGCTCCCTAAGTACATGGAAAAGAGAGAGAGAGAGAAAAGCCTTGGAGATCAGACGTCGGAATCACCATATATCAAAGGAAGCCCAATAACACAAACGACACATCACGATCAACATAGAGGCACAATAGAATTGGAAGCAAGGTTGTAAGGCGGAGCGAATCCGGAAAGATTGCCTCAATTTAGATTGTTCTTTGCAACTCGGGACACTGGCCTTGTAAAATGTGACAACATAAGGGTAAATAAAAAAATAAGAAATTCAGGTTGAACCATGTACTAAAATAAAACAATGATTAAAGTCGAATCTCTTGTGCTCGTTTATAAAACAATCGACCGCATAAGCATATCGAGCTTACCTTCATATTCCAATCTGTTAGGCTTCCTCTTCCCTAAGCTTGAATAGAAAGAAAGTTAAAGTGTTAGAAATATTGTCTTGAAATAAATTATAGAAATATATATAAAATGATGTTACAAATACATGAAATAAATAAAATATATGAAAAACAATATCACCGAATAAATTGTTGATTCGAGGCATGTGCTTAGCACATTTCCCTTAAAACAGTTCTATCGTCTCCCATTTGTGCTGGAGCTTATCGCAGATGGCTGTCTCCCAGGGTACAACGAATCCTGTAGTGATTCTGCACTAAAATCACTACTCATCGAACTTGATCAGCGTACCTGAACTATCACCGGGTTTCAACGGAAATATCGAGCAAAAAACTCAGAGAACACTCACAAAATAAGAAGAAGACTTTTGGAATTCTAGAGTGAGAAAGAATGAAATGATGAAATTGTGATGTGAAATGAATAATGAATGGGTATATATTGCTGAGAATTAAACATTCAAATAAAACCATCCAAAACGTTTATTAGCAATGAATATTGCTCATTAATTTGTCAATTAGTCCGTAACTAATTAACATCGTTGCCTATACGTTAATTTGTTGAAATACAATGTTAGACATTCAATGCTAGCAAATAGAAAAATCTAAACGTTAGCCAATTGATAGGCAATTAAAGTTAAATGTTAATCATAACATTATACTTTAATTTTCTAATTAGGCATTAAATATTAATTAAATAATTAATAATTAATTATAATTTGGATTAAATTCACCGTTAATTCACGTTTGAATTTGTGTGAATTTTATTTGATTTTATTTATTCACAATCTTATTTCTATTTATTAATGGAATTAGCTTAATTCCAACAATCCCCCACATTAATGGAAATTGAAAGATTAACCCGGTGAAAGGTTCAACAGTTGAATTCTACATAGGATAGGTAGGTGTAACCCTTTGAACATTCCCTTATGAAAGTATATATAACTTTACTAGTCGATTAGTAGACTTGATGTCCTTGAACTATTCTGCCATTTGTGTAAACGATTACACACTTTCACATAGAATTCTCCCTGATACATGTCAAGTTCTCATGGTTGCGTCCGTTTTGGCCATGGAACACGCGCCTGGTTCTGTGAGAGAGTCTAGAATTGAGCCGTGCAATTCTTTCGAAGCGGCCCCACTTCTCCCTCACATAGGTGATCTCTTTGATCACAAAGAATCATTAAAAGCGATATGCTTATCCTCATCAAAATATATATTGTTTTATTATAGGATTATTCCTCAACAATAACTTTCCAAGTTAGTACAATTAGGTTGTCCCATTGAACCTAGTTCTTGGGATCTCCAGTCTGCATATGTTTGGTTTTCCTTCATACCAACTTATAGTAGGCTGATGTCTCATAAGACTTCAAACTATCTCTCTATTCAATAATTTGATTAGTGAATCCACAATGTTATCTTTGACTTACATAGTCAAATTTGATAACTTCATTAGAGAGTATAGTTTAATGACATTATGTCTAAGACGTGTATGTCTAGACTTGTCATTGACTCTAAGTTTATCTAATTTCAAATTATTATAACAATAATTAGAAATTTCTGATAATCTTGGAATATCTTCTAATAAGAAGCATAGTCATTCGTACATGCTTACCATTTAAACATTTTATTTTTTATGAAAATATTGTTTACTTGGCTAACTAGTAGACAAACTGTCTTTGAACTATTCTGCTTTCGTGTAAACGATTATATATTTTACATAAAAATATTTTATTTTTCGACATAAGTCAAAAATATAGATTATAACGTTTAATCTATCCATCATAAGTTTATTAGAAGATTTCCATACGTAGATTGCACTTCTAAGTGTAAACATATTCAATTTAAGACGTAAAGTCTTTCATTTAATAATATCAATATATCATTTGATAACAACATGATATTTCGTTTAGTGCAATTTATATCCTTTATGTATTTAATCATTTTTATCGTAATTTTCAACGATAAAAATATCGTACAAAAGACACGTAATGAAATAATTTTCATTGTCTTCATGATATATATAACTGTCACATCCACTTTTTAATAAAAGTATGATCAAATTTTCATATCATTATTATAAAATTTGTTATAAGTCATATCAAGACTTTATAATTTTTTTTTTCATTTATTTCATAAAATTCTTTTGAAGACATTGGTTCTTCAAAGTTTTATGAAAATAATGTCAAAATATGACACGTTTCTTGATTTCAAAATCCTCAAATCTAAAATATCGATTTGAACACCAACTTAGCAAATATAAACAAGAAATTTTCTTGTTATTTTATTTCTTTTTATAAAGTTGCGCAACTTTATCTTTTATAGAGAACATGTTTCTCTAAAAACAAATTATTTTAACATTTATCATAATTTACATAATCATTTTTGTGTTATAATCAATACAAATATTTGCCCCCACATTCGTGTTGGTATCCTTTTTAAATCACACACATTTGTATAATTTAAATCAATGATTTTCTAATCAAAAAATTGTCACACAATTCTTTTACAAATTTCTTTTGTTATACTTATATGAATAAGATAACTATATCATAAATAATTAATTGAATAAAATATAATTTCTATACAAGAGATTAGAATATTTATTCATATATAAATCATTCTTCACATAATCTCCACATAAGAAATTTAATCAATTAAAATATTTATTTCAACACTTAATTTCTATAAAAGAAATAGAATATTTAATCAAATAAATATTCACCATATCACATGATTTATACAAAAGAAATCATAATGTTTCAAGCATCTTTGACCGAAGCCGCTTAAACATTTATTTTCGATTGCACGTTTGCATACCGCAATATCGACACGTTTGCCACATTATTCTCAAATCAAACAAGACTTTCCTTGTAATTATTTGATTTCAAGATTATCAAATTAAGTAAGTCTTAATGATGCAATTGAACAATGTATATCAAATATATTATATTAAACCAAAATTAATATATCCATATATATCCATATATATGATATTATATATTATTGCTTCTTTCATTTTAGTCACCACAATGATAAAACAACTATAATATATATAGTCAATAACATAGAAACGTAATCAGATAAATAATATGTCATATATATTATTAAATAAATATATATATACAACTTCATTTATCATTAAAAATACATGATAAATAATTAAAATATTAATTATTACACTTAATTAGAATGTTGATCATTTATCTTTAATCAAATATAAAACTAACTAATTATATAAATAAATATTCATGTCATCAATTATTCGTTTCTTAATTAATTAGGTGACCTTTAATATTCTATAACAAATCTTTGTCAATCAAAGAACACATGTGACAAATTTCAAAATTATCTATTAAAATAAAAATAGATAGAAAATAAATCTTAATTTATATATATATATAAAATTCTAGATAATCATACTTATTATGAATAACATGAATCATCATATTATTAGCTAATATGCATGATTTATATTAATAATCAATTAGCACATAATCAAATTAAATATAACTACAAATATATTTCATATCTTAATCGAAGCACTTACATTGCCATGTTTTGAACAATTATCGACGTTAAACGACTATGCATGCTCAAAATAAATCTGAGTAGATTATTCTCATCAAGACAATTTTTGCGAAGACAATTTCGACTAACATAGTCGTGTCTCTTTAAATGCATGATTAGAATAAGTTCGAAAACAAATAACTTATTTAATCTCATTATACATATGACCTTCATTTTCTGTCATTATGAATCACATAATTTCTATAAAAGAAATCATTAGGATACCCAATTCATTTCATAATTTCTACATAAGAAATTATAATGATTTCAACCTTCATGATTAATGTCATTTAGACAAATCATATTATATACTTATATATATATTTTATAAAAATCATTATGAACCCATTAATCTCATAATTTTTACACAAGAAAATTATAATGATTTTCACATCAAGACTCAGGTCTGATTTCTACCAAAAAATCATTGACTACTCATTCATCTCATAATTTCTACACAAGAAATTAGAATGATTTCAACATCAATAACTTTAACAAGTCTGATTTCTACAAAAAAATCATTGACTACCCATTCATCTCATAATTTCTACACAAGAAATTAAATGGTTTCAACATCAATGACTTTATCAAGTCTGATTTCTACAAAGAAATCATTCACAATCTCATTCATCTCATAATTTCTACACAAGAAATTAGAATGGATTTTAACATCAATGACCATAATCATTTTAGTAAATCTGATTTCTAAAAAAAGAAATCAAATCATCTCATCAGTTGGATTCGAACATGGGACATCCCTTCCGTCACACACCATTGTGTCTGAACTTCGAACCACTACACAAATGCACCATTTCATTGTTGTACCGCTTTTATGACCTTTTGTCTTATTTTTTTAGACAACTTATACTTCATATTTGACTAAACTCTGTCAACCAATGAATATATACACATTTAAAACGATAACTTATTACCATAATAAAATGTAATATATAAAACAATGTATATAAATAAAGATATCATCTCTCTTTATTTATTAAATCATCCTACCATATTCTTATTAATTATATTGTTTAATTAAAAAGAAGGTATATATTATAATTTATTATTTTAAAACTGAAACCATACGTTTCAATTATAATTAATTTTAACACCATAAATTTTATAAAAATTGAAAGCTAACATATTAGTTACTTTCTTATTTTCATTCATTATTATTAATAATTTTAATAACCAAACAAATCTTTAAATAAGACTAGATCAAATTAAATTATTGTGTTCTAATTTATTTTTTATATAACATTTGTATAATGAATATACAAATTAATGTTTCTTCAGAAAATTTTCATATCAAAATGTATTAGCTTATAAAACTAAGTTTTAACAGCATAAAAACATATGTGTTAATAAGTAATCATATTTATATGTAATAAAGACTTATCTTTACTTGTAAATTCTTCTATTCCTTTAGATGAACAACTTTATCTTGTCGAAATAAGCCATCATCTGTTTTATAACATCATAACTCGTATTCTTGAAACATCAAAGACACAAATTTCGATGGCACAAGCTACTAAATAACTTAGCACATGTAAACTGTTTTAAGATTGTTAGAAATATTGTCTTGAAATAAATTATAGAAATATATATAAAATGATGTTACAAATACATGAAATAAATAAAATATATGAAGAACAATATCACCGAAAAAATTGTTGATTCGAGGCATGTGCTTAGCACATTTCCCTTAAAATAGTTCATCGTCTCCCATTTGTGCTGGAGCTTATCGCAGATGACTGTCTCCCAGGGTATAACGAATCCTATAGTGATTCTGCACTAAAATCACTACTCATCGAACTTGATCAGCGTACCTGAACTATCACCGGGTTTCAACGGAAATATCGAGCAAAAAACTCAGAGAACACTCACAAAACAAGAAGAAGACTTTTGAAATTCTAGAGTGAGAAAGAATGAAATGATGAAGTTGTGATGTGAAATGAATAATGAATGGGTATATATACCTTCAAATAAAACCATCCAAAACGTTTATTAGCAATGAATATTGCTCATTAATTTGTCAATTAGTCCGTAACTAATTAACATCGTTGCCTATACGTTAATTTGTTGAAATACAATGTTAGACATTCAATGCTAGCAAATTGAAAAGTCTAAACGTTAACCAATTGATAGACAATTAAAGTTAAATGTTAATCATAACATTATACTTCAATTTTCTAATTAGGCATTAAATATTAATTAAATAATTAATAATTAATTATAATTTGGATTAAATTCACCGTTAATTCACGTTTGAATTTGTGTGAATTTTATTTGATTTTATTTATTCACAATCTTATTTCCATTTATTAATGGAATTAGCTTAATTCCAACATAAAGCTCCCTATGTACATGGAAAAAAGAGAGAGAGAAGCCTTGAAGATCAGACGTCGGAATCACCCTATATCAAAGGAAGTACAATCGGCACAAGCGACACATCACGATCGGCATAGAGGCACAATCGGCACGGGAAACACAATATTTTCTTGCGATCTTAATTCATCAAATTGGCGTCGAAATAACCATTGATCAAAAGAAGCGCGATCGGTAGAGGCGACATGACATGTCGGCTCGGGCGACACGATAGGTGCAGGAGGCACATCACCATTGGCAAGGGAGACACGATATTGTCTTTCACTGTAAGTCAATCATTAAGTGTCACTAGTCTAGGGTTTCTTGTGTAGTTGTAAGCACCATTAGAATTTTCTCTCGTTTGCAGTTTATCTATGATCATATCTTAGTGTTTGTACAATCACTATGTTCTATTACTTAGTTTCTACCATTATGGAGAAGGGGAAGAAAAAAAGTAATAAATCTAAAAAAGTCAGGGAGTTTGTGCTGGAAGGAATTAAGGAAGTGACAATTAAAGAAATTGAAAGAATTACTGAAGTTAGTAAAGAACAACAATAATTAACCCAAATTGATGGGTTTAAATGATATTATCAATGATAAAACAAAACCACGATGATTAACACAAATTAATGGTCTATATGCTATTATTATGAATAATATCTAATATCTTCCCAATCAATGAGTTAGTTTGGGAAATAATCTATTTTTAATCAAGTCAATCTCAAATTCATTTAGTATTATTGGTTTTTCTAAGTATACCAATGTCAATTTAATTTTTTTGATTAAGGCAATTTCTTGTTTATCAATGTTATAGCGATTGGTGTAGTTTCAATCACTAATATGCTTAAGGAATGGCGATTCGTTACTTATCCAATCGCTACTAATAAAATCATAGCGATTGGTTCATTTTCCAATCACTACTAACTCTTAAAAAATGCGACAAAAGAAGACGCCATTTTTTCGTGGTTTATTACTAAGTTTATAGCGATTGGTTTTGTAACCAATCGTCGTTATGTCTAGGTAGTAGCGCTTGGTCTAAGGACCAATCACCATTATCAAAGTAGTAGTGATTGGATTTCCATCCAATCTCCACTACTTTAATAATGGCGATTGGTCTTTAGACCAGACCAATCGCTATTTTTGCTCGCTAATTGGTCTTTTTTTTACTAGTGGCATGATAACAACACAAGTAAACAATCTTTTCCAACTACTGTTGGGAAAATCTTGTAAAAAATAATACAGGAAAATAGTGTTGAGTTATGGAGCATATACTTATAATAAACTCTACAATAGTTATATAGAGTTTATTGAACTTGTATTTGGGTTTCGGCTAGGGTCTGACCAAGAGTTATTTATATTTTATTACTTGAATGTTTACCCTATAAATATGTTATTATTATGGGTTTACATTAAGTAGACATAATTCTAGAGAGATAAAATGTGAGGCAAAAACTCTTTATTTCTTCTTCTTCTTCATAGTGAAATCTGATATCTACTGAAGTGAACGTAGCTCATTTGAGTGAACCACTATAAATCTCTGTCTTCTTATGTTCTTTTTTTGTATTTTTATAAATCGTTTCAAGCAAGTCAGATTTGGGGATCCAAATCTTAACAACTATCATCAGAGCTGCTAGACTAGATTAGAGCATTGGAAACAATGGTAAACAAGAACAGTATATGACACGGGATTGGAAGATTTGATTGAATAGATTATGCCTTCTAGAGGATGCAAATTGAGGATTATCTCCATGGAATGAAGCTTCATGTTCCTTTGTGTGAGAAACTAGAGAAAATAGATGAAGCTAAATGGAAACTCCTTAATAGACATGTATTGAGATTTGTCCGATTGACAATAACCAAGACAGTTGCTCACAATATAGAAAAGGAGAAGACCACCATGAGTCTGATGAGAACTCCTCTCTAGTATGTATGAGAAACCATCTACTAACAACAAAGTACATTTAATGAAATTTTTCTTTTACTTAACAATGATCTATAGTATTTCTATCACTACTCATTTGAACGAATTCAATACAATTGTGAATCAATTGCTATTTGTTGAGATTGATTTTGGGGACGAAGTTAGTGCCATGATTTCGTTACTATCTCTACCAAATAGTTGGGAATCTATGAGGGCATCAATTTGTAACTATGTTAGAACTTCTAAATTGAAATTTATTGAAGTTAGAGATCGAATTCTTGCTGAAGCAGTTCATTAAATTAATTTTGGTGAAACGTTCAAAGGTTTTGTTCTAAATGTTGAAAAAAGGGGAAAGGTAATGATAGAAATTTCAACCGAGGTCAGAACAAATCTCTATAGAGAAATATGAGGAGTCATTCTAAGTCTGGGAGAACATTTTATTGCTGGAATTGTGGTAAGTAAGGTCACTTGAAGAGGAACTACAAAGCACCGAAGAGAAACGATGATGATAAAAATGACGTATCCAATGCAGTTACATAAATTATCACTGATGCGTTGCTTATGTTTGTTGGTAGCCCAATAGATTAATGAGTTTTGGACTCTAGAGCGTCTTTCCACACTAGTGTCTACAAATAATTAATGGAGAATTATGCGGCTGGAAACTGTGGGAAAGTTTATCTCGTATATGGTGAGTCGCTAGATATTGTTAGCATGGGAAACATCAAATTGAAGATGACAAACGATTCTATTTGAAGGAATAATAAGGTGAGACACATTATAAATTTAATGCAGAATCTGATTTCTGTTACACAACTTGATGAAGAATATCACAATTTCAGTTGTGGCAATGGTGTGTGAAAGGTGACTCAATGAGAAATAGTTGTTGCTCGAGGTCACAAAACTAGAACATTATACACGACTATAACTTGTAGAGAAACGATTGATGTTGTAGTTGATGACTCGAAGAACAGTGAGCTATGGCATTCCAAGTTGGCCCATATGAGCGAACACAAGATGAAAATTCTTTTGAAAAACGGAAAAATTCCAGAACTGAAGTCTGTTGAATATCAGTTATGTGAAAACTGCATTATTGGAAAACACAAACGAGTGAGTTTCTTAAAATTGGGAAATAGCTCAAGAAAGAAAGATTAAAGTTGGTACACACTAATGTGTGAGGACCTACACCCTTTTCATTTATTGGCGGATCATACTACTACATGAATTTTATAGATGATTGAACAATGAAAGTATGAATTCTTTATGAAGCACAAGTCTGGAGGATTTGTTATTTTCAAAAACTGCAATGCTTTAGTTGAAAATGAAGGTTAAATGCTTGAGATCCGACAATGGAGGCGAGTACATAAGTTCAGATTTCAGAAAATATTATGATGTGAATGGGATCAGTATGGTGAAGATTGTTCCCCAAACGCCTCAAGAGAATGGAGTAGCTGAACGGATTAATCGAACATTGATCAAGCATGCTAGAAGCATGAGATTGCATGTTGGGCTACCTAAAACCTTCTAGGTAAAATGTTAGATAAAATCAGACCGGTTCAAACATACCTAACTTAAATAAACTCTCCATGCAGGAACAAGGAACCGAACCGGAACCGGCTAAAGAAAACTAACCGGTCAAGCTACTAAACCGATCAAGAATATTCGGAACGTGACCGCACAAAGAAAGGATCGGCCAAAGCTCAAAACCGGAATCATCAAACAGCCGATCATCCACAAGACAAGAACAACCGGAAGAAGTCCGGTTACATCACTACCAAAAGACATTCGGCCAAGTCAAATGACCGACCAGTACAAGAAGACAATTCGGGTATCTGTTGAGAATGATACCAAAGGAGCAGACTGAATACTTCCATATCCATGCAAGTCTGAGGAAAGACTATAGGCTGCAGAAAATAGTACTACCAGATCCTTCTACTTCGGGATAAGCCAGAAAGGAAATCTTCCAAAGTACAGACAACTGTCCAAACAGACAGTGCCTATATCAAGTAAAAGACAAACCCGGCAGGTTTGTCTTACACACCGGATGAACAGACCGCCAGGTCTGAGACATAATACCAGGTCTGAGATTGACCATCAAGTCTAAGGAAACGACCGCAGGTCTGAACCTCTGAAACACTGAATCACTGCACTTCTGATCAGCCAATCAGATTCAAGGCAGTGAAATATGACCGTTGGCATATTTCACCTATAAAAGGGGTAGCTGAAGAAGAGTAAATGCAGTGACTTAAGCGGGATATTAAGAGACAACAGTGTGATATTAAGAGCATTTACTACAAGTGATAAGAGTGTGCTGTTCTAGAAAGCCTAAGTGTTGAAAGTTAGAGTGTGTTTTACAATTTCGGTGTAAATTGTAAGAGTGTTATCGAGCAGGAAATAAGTCTCGATCGGCCTGTACTTGTATTCCTTAGTGAATATCCTTCTCGCGGTTTCGAGAGGAAGGGGTGACGTATGAGTTTTATCTCCGAACATCCATAAAATCTGTCTTGCTATTTACTTTCTGCCGGCTTCATTATCTAACCGACTAACTTAACCACACCGCTCCAAACCGACTTTATACTAACCATACCGAATATCCAGATTACCGAAACCGACCCACCATTTCCAAATCTCCATCATCCGAAACTGACCGTGCCTATCATACAAGCGTGCCGCTTCAACCTGAAAGCAAACCTCTTCCGCGCTTGAACCTAGTTCAAGGGTTTGTGACAGGTTGTGTAGTATTGAAACCCCGGTGTTAATCTCTAACCGGATTAACCACCACCCTACAAGTAAGAACCGCTAACCGGTCCAACCCCCGGTCCACCAGCGGCGATCTAGATCCTAACATAAAAGCTATAAACACTACTACCTATTTGATAAACAGAGGACTCTCTGTTTCTCTTGAATTCATAATTCCTGACGAAGGCTAAAGAAATAAAAAGTAAACCTTTCTTATTTGAAAGTGTTTTGTTATTTATCATAAGTTCATATTAATAAATGTGATAGGATCAAGCTTGATCCAAATTCTAATCATTGGTTATGGTGATATCGAGCTTGATTATCATTTCTAGGATAATCAAAATCGGAAGATCATTCGTAGCGATAAACATTATTTTCAATGAACATGTTCTCTACAAAAATTGTGTTGGGAAGACATTAGATGGTGATTCCAAGTTGGAAGAGACTAGCACGGTCAATTTAAAAGATCTTTCTATTGAATATATATACTGATTTTTGAAGAAGACCAATGTGTTGTTGAAGATGAAATAATTGAGATCGTGACCCAATGGAAATCAACATACATCGATTATACAGTTGAGAAGATCCTTAGGAAATCGAGAATCAATCAAGAGGTGGTCCCCATCTATGAAATATAACTTGTTGATAGAGGAGAACCTAAATGCTATGAAGAAGCAATACAATCTGATTATTTATTTAAGGGGAGTCAACGATGAAAGACGAGATGAAATCTTTGACATCGAATCAAACTTAGGAGCTCACTCAGCTACCAAAGGGAAAGAAAGCACTTCGCAACAAATGGATCTTCGGGATTAAATAAGAACATGATAAAACCATGAGGTATAAGACAAAGTTGGTTGTTAAAGGATTTCAACAGAAAGAAGGTATTGACTACAATGAGATCTTCTCTCCAATGGTCAATTGATGACAATCAGAACTATTTTATGCTTGGTTGTGAAAGAAGACCTCCATCTTCAACAAATGGATGTCAAAAATGCTTTTCTCCATGGTGATTTGGATGAAGAGATTTACATACAACAACCACAATGCATTGACATCAAAGAAAAATATGAGATTGTGTGTGAGTATCTAAAGAGGCTATAGGGTTTGAAATAGGCTCCAAAACAATGGTACAAGAAGTTCGATAGCTTCATGAAAAGTAACAATTTTTTGAGGTGTGAAGCTGATCATTGCTGCTATATCAAGATGTTTGATGAATCGTATATTATTATGCTCCTATACATTGATGACATGTTGATTGTTAGAGCAAACTTGTATGAGTTTAACAAGCTAAAGAAAGAGTTGTCTGAAAAGTTGCAATGAATGATTTGGGTGATGCAAAACAATCTCTAGGATTAGAATTTTTCTAAGGATAAAAAAGTTCTCAAGCTTTTACAAGAAGAATATGTGAAGAAAGTTCTTAGCAAATTCAACTTGTATGATGCAAAACCAGTTATCACTCCCTTAGCTAGTCACTTTAGATTATCTAAAGATCAGTCGCCTTCAAAAGAGGAGGAGAAAAATTACATGACCACCGTTTTGTATGCCTCTGCCATTGGTTGTATTATGTATGCGATGGTTTGCACAAGATTAGACATATCACATTCAATGAGAGTTGTTAACAAATTTATGAGCAACCTGGGTAGAAAACATTGAGAAGTAGTAAAGTGGATACTACAACACTTAAGAGGAAGTATGAGTTTCACTTTGTGTTTTTAAAAATCTAATATGGGTTTGAAAGGATATGTTGATGCTGACAATGGTGGTGATATTGATTGTAGAAAAAGTACAACAGGGTACATTTATACTCTAGTAGGAACTGCAATCAATTGAGTTTCAAAATTAAAAAAAAATATTTCTCCATTTACTTGCAAGGTAGAGTATGTTGCTGTGATAGAGGTTGCTAAATAGATGATATGGTTGCAACCCTTTTTGCTAGAATTGGGTCAAGACTATGATGGAAGTGTGTTACGATGCGATAACTAGAGTGCCATTCACTTGGCAAAGAATCCTGTTTATCATGGCATGACGAAGAATATACAAGTTCATTATCATTTCATTCGATCATCTTTAGAAGATTGAGTGTTAGCCCTTGAGAAGATTCTTGGGTGTGAGAATTCAGCTGATATGCTGACGAAAGCTGTGACAAACGAGAAACTAAAGTTGTGTGCAACTTTAGTTGGTCTTCTTCGTTAAGACACTAGTTGGAAGCCGCTACCTATCGAAAGATGATGAAGATAGTCTCCAAGTGAGATATTGTTGTGTTATGGAGCTTACACTTATAATAAATTTTACAATAGTTAATTAGAGTTTATTGAGTTTGTATTTGGGTTTGGGCCTGACCAAGAGTTATTTATGTTTTATTACCTGAATGTTTACCATATAAATATGTTATTATTAAGAGTTTACATTGAGTAAATAAAATTTTAGAGAAATAAAGTGTGAGACAAAAACTCTGTATTTCTTATTCTTCTTCATACTGGAATATGGTGGCGTCTGAAGTGGACGTAGCTCATTTGAGTGAACCACTATAAATTTGTGTCTTCTTGTGATTTTTTATTTTTTTTACAGTTCGTTTTAAGCAGATTAGATTTGGGGGATCCAAATCCTAACAAATAGGGGATAATGAAGAAGTTTGGAAGATACGATATAATGAAAGAGTTAATTTGTTTGGGCTCAAGAATATGATTATAAAGCTCGTTATGAATGCCAAAATGGAGAAATTATCATTAATATGGAGAAAGCACGTCATATTAAAATTCAACTCAACCCCCACTATCTTCAAGACTAGAATCTTCTAAAAAGAAGAATATGAAGAAAATTGTTCAATGGACAGTTGCTGCAATGAAGGAGCTGATAAAAGTTCCAAATCTAAATCATATACTATCAAGAGAAACTCGACATGGAAAACTAATGAAGTCTGGAAGAACAACAAAAAAAAGGCAGAAGATCATGACTATAAAGAGAAAATCTAATAGAGAAATATACAGACAAAAGTGAAAGTACTGAATTCTCCATTTGAATTTAAATTGTCTATTAAAGTAGAGGAAAACTGTATAAAGAAATGGGAAAATGTAGTTGTGGAAAACTACTTAGGAAAAATAGAGTTTTCTTCCCAAGTACTAAAGAGGCACTATTGAAGCAATGTGAATGAAAAAGGCTGGAGAAAATGTCAATAAATGTCCATAATATATATTTCTTTAAATTCAAGAAGGGAACTAATTTGTAGGAAATTCTAGGAAATTGACATACATACATATGATCCAATTGTATGAAGTTGAAAAAATGGTCTGAAGACTTGAACTTATTGAGTAAGCCAAAGGAAACTACACATATATAGTTCAAGCTCTAGAATATACCTGCAAATATGTACAATTTTGAATCCAATACATGGACCTAATTAGTGAAGGAGGAGAGAACATATAATTTACTAGAATTAACATTGAGGTACATCCTAGAAACACACTACCAAAAAGTATGACAATAATAGACAAAAAAATAAAAACCTATTGTCATGAAAATCACTTATGAGTGGAGGCAATACAAATTCTCTTTCTGTAATACCTTCCAATATGGAAGTCCTTACTGTGATTTGGCTAAGGAAGAAGATTAGAAAATTCATAAATGTTAGAACGTAAATTTGCAAGAAAATTAAATAGAGGTTCCTATAATCAAAGAGAAAAATATGGTTAAACAACATGAAACAGAAGATAAAGAAAATTATGTACAAGAAAAAAATAGTACGAAGAAGGAGGTGAAACCTCAACCTAATCATGTTGAAGAGATAGTTGAGGAATCGCAATGAAATCAAGTTGAAGTGGTTGCTGATGAAAATAGAGAGGAAAATACTCAGACTAATCAATAGTATGAAGATAATTCTAAGGTTGATACAGAGGAATCCAAAGTTGCTGAAGATTCCAAAGCAGAAGTAGAAGGAAATGAAGACAATGATTTAGAAATTCAAGTTGAGAACAATAAAGTGTAGAGTCCAAAAATTCTTAAGAATAATTCTTTCTATCAAATCATAACGAGTTCATATAAATAAAGAAATCAAAATGAGAATAAGTAGTATTAATCAATCTCTTTAGTTCATCCCTCTTTCATTGTTAGAGGAAAGGGAAGGGGAATGGGAAGAGGAAGACAACTTGTTGAAACAACAGGTTGATATGGAAATAAAAATCCGAATTGGGATAATTTTGATTTGATACCGTTTATAATCTTTGTTTTTTGTATGTTTGATTGCTACTAATTAAGTTCTTTAAGATCGTTTGATTATCATTATTTAATCATAGTTAATGTTTGTCTAGCTTTGATTTTGACCCTTCCACTTTAAAAATTTTAATGAAATAATTTTAACTGTTTTTTTTAAAAAAAAGTTCATATTCAGCTCTCAAGTCAAGAATTTAACACAAACAAATTCATAAACCCATCTAAAATAGTATATTACTAAAAAAGCATCAATAATTACATTAAAATTTCAATAAATATTATTGACATAACGATATGCATTATCACGTGAATTATAAACATAAAATTAAATATTACCTTTAAAATCTAACATTTTTAAAAACTAAAAATTGTTAAAACTAAGTTTAGTTAAAAAAAAAGTTAAGAAGAATAATTATCGCATTTGCATCGACAATTCTTTTTTAATAAATTCATAATATAATTCAAGTTAGATAATAATAACAAGAATAATAATTTCGAATCTTATTTTATATTTGAGATGAACTTGACAACATATTAGACTCAATTAAATATCTTATAAATATAAACACTTTATAATAAAAAATGTAAATAGAGTATTTTGAAATTTTATATTGATTAATATTATATTAGAATTATATTTTGATTTAATTTTCAAAAATTATGTTATTTCCTTATAAGATTTATATAATTTATACTTTTTATTTTATAAATATTATTTCAGTATACTTTGATATACTAAAAATTTAAAAAGCTGATACATTTATCATACCAATCATTTCTGTATATGTATCACACCTTACATTTTTGTACATTTTTGTTGTATACCAAAAAAATTGATATATTATGGTATTTATTATATAAATAAAATATTGATAATTTTTCATTGATACATTACTTTTCACTCTTATATAGTTGCTTATTTAAAAATAGTAGTGTACAATTTGTTTATTATAAATATTTATAAATATATTAAAATGATTATCATTTATAATTTAAAAAAATACATAATTAAATTTATAATTTAATAATATAAAATTAAAATGAAAAAAGTGGTTTTTTTTTTAATATAAAAATCAAACCATTTAATAATAAAATATTTAAAACAGTACGTTAAAACATAAAATATAACTTAACAATTATTTTATAATTTTATATTGCTACTTAAATTTTCATTTAATATTTTAAAAAATGAAGAGTGTACAAATTTTGTAAATATATATTTAAAATGATTAATAATTTATAAATTTTAAAAATATATAATTAAATTTATTATTTAATAATAAAAAATTGAAATGAAAAAACCTAGTTATTTTTTAATATTAAATCATTTTATAATAAAAAAGAGAGTACCATTATTTTATTTTGCGTAAAAGTTCAAATAATAACAATATCATTATTTTATAGATTTATATTGCCATAACTTTATTAGTCTGCTATCAAAGAAAAAAATTGTGCAAAAATGAAAATTCAAATAAAAGATTAAAGAGAAAAATTATTTTATTTTTTTTTACAAAAAGTCATTCACTCTCTTATTTTATCATCTAAATTCTTTCCCTTAATCATTTTTCTTAAAGATATTAATTAGTATACAAATTTTTATAAATTATCAAAAATATATATTTAAAATTATTTATTAATTAATAAACCATAGAATTATATATATATATAAATCTATAATATTATTATTTATTGTGCAATAAAAAATTAGAATATCAAATTGTCTATAAATCTTTTTTTTAAAAGAATATCAATTATTTTTCATGGTTAAAAAACTTTCACTCCTCTTATTATTTCTTTAAAAATATTAATGTACAAATATTTTAAATATTTATTATATTTATAAATATATATTTAAAATAATTTATTAATTTATAATTTAAAAATAATAATATTTAAAAAAAAATATATATATATATATATATATTCATTATATAATATCTACATTATAAATTAATAAATATTTTTTTAAAATTATATAATTTATACACAATTTATTTTAAATTATATGTTTTAAATTTTTAAAAAATACATAACTAAATTTATTATTAAATAATAAAAAAATTATTAATTTTTTAACATCAAGATTAAATCATTTAATACTAAAAAACTAAAAAAATATATATATCTTATTGCGCGATAAAAATATTAAATAATCTAAATCTAATAATATCATTATATAGTTTTATAGTTTTACATAGTTTTCCATCCTTTTATAATTAATTATTTATAAATATATATTTTAAATGTTTATTATTTATAATTTTTAATAACACATAATTAAATTTATAATTTAACAATAAAAAAAACATTAATTAAAATTTTAATATAAAAATCATATCATTTAATAATAAAAAAAATAAAGTAAAAAATCGTTATTTTATTAAGCGACAAAATATAAAATAATTTTATAATACCGTTATTTTATAGTTTTATAGTGTTACCTAACTTTTTCTACTATTATCATTACTTATATAATAATATTATTATAAATATGAATGTATAAATTTTGTAAATATTTATAAATTTATATTTAGAATGATTAATAATTTAAATTTTTAAAATAATTAAATAAATTTATTATTTAATAATAAAAAAATAAAAAAAAATTATTTTTTAATATAGAATATCAAATCATTTAACAATAAAAAACTAAAAAGAATACACTATTTGTATTTGTAGTGCGGGGTAAAAATTATAATTTTAACTAATTTAATAAACCGTTATTTTATAATACCTAACTTTTTCTCTCCTATCATTACTCATTTAAAAATATTAATATATAAATTTTATAAATATATATTTAAAATAATTAATATTTAAAAAAATATAATTTAATTTATTATTTAATAATAAAAAATAAAAAAAAATATTGTAATTATATTTTATATTTAGAATATTAAATCATTTAATAATAAAAAACTGAATTGCGCGGCAAAAATTTAAATATAAAATTATATTATAATAAAAGAATATCGTTATTTTATATCGCACAAATCTTTAGTTCTCCTATCATTACTAATACTTGATTTAAATATAAATTTAAGGAATTTCATTACTTAATAATTTAAATTTGATATTTTTATTTGCCTTCTTTAAGTTTTTCAAAACAGTCATTAAGCAAATTAGCGAGATAAAGCGGCTATACTCAAAGTGAGTAGAAGGATGAACATGGGCCTCGGTTCTTTACTCTTCCTTCTCTTAGATCTTACATTATATTACAACACTTGTCACCTCAATTTTCTTCAATCCGATTGTTTAACTTCGAATGCATCAATAGCTTCACCATCTTAGCTTCAATCTATCCGATCTTAGTTCATTTCATTAGCAGTTCTGTTACTCAGATCTTCCTGCTGCCTGAATTCCCCGTGGATTAATTGCGGAACGGCCTCGTACTGATATTCGATAGATTTCATCTTGTGGGTTTCTCCAATCTATAGAGCAAGGTAAGATCTTGTTTGGTTTCTTCTGCATATACAATTTTTCTATTCATTTTACGCGTTTAATGGGTCTGAATGATTCGTGCTATGAACAATGTTCTTCTGTTGAGTAGGAAAATGCAATCGGATCTTGGTAAGCTATTCATTGGTGGGATTTCTTGGGATACTGATGAAGAACGACTAAAGGAGTACTTTAGTGGTTTTGGAGAGGTATCGGAGGCAGTAATATTGAAGGATCGGATTACAGGAAGGGCTCGTGGCTTTGGTTTTGTTGTCTTCACCGATCCAGCTGTTGCAGAAAAAGTCATCCAAGAGAGGCACAACATTGATGGAAGAATGGTAAGTGGAATCCATTTAAATTTCATGAATCAAATAGGATTTAGTTCAAATTCATATGGTTTTATCAATCAGGTGGAGGCTAAAAAGGCAGTTCCAAGGGATGATCATAACACAATGATTAGAAACAATAGCATCATGCATGGCTCTCCTGGTGCAGGGCAGACAAAAAAGGTATTTGTTGGCGGTTTATCATCCTCTGTAACAGAAACTGGCTTCAAGAACTATTTCGAGCAATTTGGAACCGTAAGTGATGCTGTAGTGATGTATGATCACAATACACAGCGCCCTAGAGGATTTGGATTCATAACTTTTGATTCTGAGGAATCAGTAGACAAAGTTTTGATGATGAAACCTTTTCATGTGCTGAATGGGAAGATGATTGAGATCAAAAGGGCTGTCCCTAAGGACTTATCTCACGGTTCTAGCCGAAGCCCTGTGAGTTTGAGTGGGATTAGTAAAATTCTTAATCAAGGTTATGGTGTGAAGATGGATAGTGGTAGGTTCAGCAGCCCGTTAGGCTCAAGTTACAGAATGGGTTTGAATTTTGAACCAAGCTTCGAAGGAAACACTAGCTTCAATAGCTATGGTAGAGGAATCAGTCCTTTTTATATTGGAAACTCGAATCGGTTTGTCAATCCCATTGGCTACGAAGGAGGAAATGGTGGAAACTCTTCTTTTTTTAGCTCGGGATCCCAAAGTTTGTTGGGTAATTGGGGTATCTCTCCTTTGTCAAACCAAGATGGTGATAATCTAGGTTATGGGATCAATGATAAAGGTTATGGGCTTTATGGACTAGGAGGAGAAGGAGGGTCTAGGCGTAGTAGCTTCTCGGCAGGTGGCCATTTCACATCAAGTGGAGGTTATGAGGGGTCGGGTTATGGAGATCCTACTCGGCGTTCAACGATCCATCTTGAAAGGGATGATGGACCGGGTTCGTTTGATTTTATGAGGGGTGGTAATGGAGGATTGGATGTTTCAACCAAAAGTCCAATTGGCTATTATGGTGGTTATAATGTTACTCAGAGACAGATTAATAGAGGTAAAGATGGTTTTTCTATGATTATAGTGAAACATTAACACAATTTATAAGATTAAGATATAAATCTAATGCTATACTTACTAATTAAAGATTTTAGATGAATGAGGCCATCTGACTGAAAAAAACAAACTTTTGTTGTTACATGGTTTTTAGAGATTTGGTTCAAATTCTCATACCTTGAAAGTGTTTGTTTCAGATTGCAGATTTCCCATTATCTTATAGCCCATTTCATGTGATATAAGTAAATTGAATTTTAATAGGCAATGCACAAGTTTCATTGTTTTTTGAAAAACTGAATTATTCAGATCAAATAATTACAATGCACAAGTTTATGACTAAAACTTCTGAGATCGTGCGAATATTGGTTGTATTTTTCACTCTAAATGATGTCATCTTTGTGTTGTTGCAATTTTAATGGAGTCTTCGAACCAAGAGTGATTCTATGTATTCTATTCCCTTTAGTTTCGCCTTTTTAAAGAGCTTTTTTTTTTTATATTTGAAATCATTAGTTATTTGTTAAAACAATGATTAAATTCAAATCTATCGAGCTCGTTTTTAAAACAATCGACCGCATAAGCATATCAAACTTACCTTCATATTCTAATATGTTGAGGCTTCCTCTCACCTAAGCTTGAATAGAAAGAAAGTTAAAGCTCCCTAACTACATGGAAAAGAGATAGAGAGAAAAGCCTTGGAGATAGACGTCGAAATCACCATATATCAAAGGAAGCGCAATAACACAAGTGAAACATCACGATCAGCATAGAGGCACAATAGAACGGGAAGCAAGGTTGTAAGGCGGAGCGAATCCGGAAAGATTGCCTCAATTTAGATTGTTCTTTCCAACTCGGGAACACTCACACCGGCCTTGTAAAATGTGACAACATAAGGGTAAATAAAAAAACAAGAAATTCAGGCCACACCATTTAATAAAATAAAACAATGATTAAAGTCGAATTTCTTGTGCTCGTTTATAAAACAATCGACTGCATAAGCATATTGAGCTTACCTTCATATTCCAATCTGTTGAGGCTTCCTCTTCCCTAAGCTTGAATAGAAAGAAAGTTTAAGCTCCCTATGCACATGGAAAAAAGACAGAGAGAAAAGCCTTGAAGATCAGACGTCGAAATCACCCTATATCAAAGGAAGCGCAATCGGCACAAGCGATACATCACGATCGGCATAGAGGCACGATCGGCACGGGAAACACAATATTTTCTTGCGATCGTAAGTCATCAAATCGGCGTCGAAATCACCATTGATCAAAAGAAGCACGATCGGTAGAGGAGGCACGACATGTCGGCTCGGGCGACATGATAGGTGCAGGAGGCACATCACGATTGGCAAGGGAGACATGATATTGTCTTTTCACTGTAAGTCAATAATTAAGTGTTGCTAGTCTAGGGTTCCTTGTGTAGTTGTAAGCACTGTTAGAATTTTCTCTCGTTTGCAGTTTATCTGTGATCATATCTTAGTGTTTGTACAATTACTATGTTCTATTACTCTGTTTCTACCATTATGGGGAAGGGGAATACAAAAGTAATAGATCTAAAAAAGTCAGGGAGTTTGTTTTGGAAGAATTAAGGAAGCGGCAATTAAAGAAATTGAAAGAATTACTGAAGAAGTCAGTAAAGAACAACAATAATTAACCAAAATGGATGGATTTAAATGATATTATCAATGATAAAACAAAACCACGATGATTAACACAAATTAATGGTCTATATGCTATTATTATGAATAATATCTAATATCTTCCCAATCAATGAGTTAGTTTGGGAAATAATCTATTTTTTTATTAAATCAATCTCAAATTCATTTAGTATTATTGGTTTTTATAAATATACCAATGTCAATTTAAATTTTTTTAATTAAGGCAATTTTTTGTTTATCAATGTTATAGCGATTGGTGTAGTTTCAATCGCTAATATGCTTAAGGAATGACAATTCGTTACATATCCAATCGCTACTAATAAAATCATAGCGATTAGTTAATATTCCAATCGCTACTAACTCTTCAAAAACGCGACAAAAGAAGGCGCCATTTTTTCGCGGTTTATTACTAGGTTTATAGTGATTGGTTTTGTAACCAATCGTCGTTATGTCTAGGTAGTAGCGCTTGGTCTAAGGACCAATTACCATTATCAAAGTAGTAGCGATTGGATTTCCATCCAATTGCCACTACTTTGATAATGGCGATTAGTCTTTAGACCAGACCAATCGCTATTTTTGCCGCTAATTGGTCTTTTTTTACTAGTGGCATGATAACAACACAAGTAAACAATATTCTCCAACTACTGTTGGGAAAATCCTGTAAAAAATAATGTAGGAAAATAGTGTTGAGTTATGGAGCATATACTTATAATAAATTCTACAATAGTTAAATAGAGTTTATTGAATTTGTATTAGGGTTTGGGCTTGGGTCTGACCAAGAGTTATTTATATTTTATTACTTGAATGTTTACCCTATAAATATGTTATTATTATGGGTTTACATTAAGTAGACATAATTCTAGAGAGATAAAATGTGAGACAAAAACTATTTATTTCTTATTCTTCTTCTTCATTGTGAAATTTAGTATCTACTAAAGTGAACGTAGCTCATTTGAGTGAACCACTATAAATCTATGTCTTTTTATGTTCTTCTTTTTCTTGTATTTTTACAAATCGATTCAAGCAAGTTAGATTTGGGGATCCAAATCCTAACAACTATCATCAGAGCTGCTAGACTAGATTAGAGCATCAAAAACGATGGTAAACGAGAATAGTATATGACACGGGATTGGAAGATTTGATTGAACAGATTACGCCTTCTAGAAGATGCAAATTGAGGACTGTCTCCATGGAATGAAGCTTCATGTTCCTTTGTGTGAGAAACTAGAGAAGAGGAATGAAGCTAAATGGAAACTCCTTAATAGACGTGTATTGGGAGTTGCCCGATTGACAATAACAAAGACAGTTGTTCACAATATAGCAAAGAAGAAGACCACCATGAGTCTGATGAAAGCTCCTCTCTGATATGTATGAGAAACCATCTACTAACAACAAAGTATATTTAATGAAAATTCTCTTTTACTTAACAATGATTGATAATATTTCTATCACTACTCATTTGAACGAATTCAATACAATTGTGAATCAATTGCTATTTATTGAGATTGATTTTGAGGACGAAGTTAGTACCATGATTTCGTTACTATCTCTATCAAATAGCTGGGAATCTATGAAGTCATCAATTAGTAACTATGTTAGAACTTCTAAATTGAAATTTATTGAAGTTAGAGATCGAATTCTTGTTGAAGCAGTTCATAAAATTGATTTTGGTGAAACGTTCAAAGGTTCTATTCTAAATGTTGAAAAAAGGGGAAAGATAATGATAGAAGTTTCAACCGAGGTAAAAACAAATCTCTATAGGGGAATATGAGGAGTCATTCTAAGTCTGGATGATCATTTTATTGCTGGAATTGTGATAAGCAAGGTCACTTGAAGAGGAACTGCAAAGCACCGAAGAGAAACGATGATGATAAAAACGACGTATCCAACGCAGTTACATAAATATCAATGATGCGTTGTTTATGTTTGTTGGTAGCCTGATAGATTAATGAGTTTTGGACTCTGGAGCGTCTTTCCACACCATTGTCTACAAAGAATTAATGGATAATTATGCGGTTGGAAACTGTGGGAAAGTTTATCTTGTAGATGGTGAGTTTCTGGATATTGTTAACATGAGGAACATCAAATTGAAGATGACAAACAATTCTATTTCGAGGAATAATAAGGTGAGACACATTCCAAATTTAATGCAGAATCTGATTTCTATTACACAACTTGATGAAGAATGTCATAATTTTAGTTGTGGAAATGGTGTGTGAAAGGTGACTAAATGAGCAATAGTTGTTGCTCGAGGTCACAAAACTGAAACGTTATACACGACTTTAACTTGTAGAGAAACAATTGATGGTGTAGTTGATGACTCGAAGAACAGTGAGCAATGGCATTGCAAGTTGGGCCATATGAGCGAACACAAGATGAAAATTCTTTTGAAGAACGGAAAAATTCCAGAAGTGAAGTCTGTTGAACTTCAGTTATGTGAAAACCGCATTCTTAGAAAACACAAACGAGTGAGTTTCTTAGAAATTGGGAAATAGCTCAAGAAAGAAAGACTAAAGTTGGTACACACTAATGTGTGAGGACCTGCACCTTTTTCATTTATTTGTGAATCATACTACATGAATTTTATAGATGATTCAACAAGGAAAGTATGGATTTACATCAGTTTAGATTTCAAAAAGTATTGTGATTTGAATGGGATCAGTATGGTGAAGATTGTTCCCCAAACGCCTCAAGAGAATGAAGTAGCTGAACGGATAAATCGAACATTGAACAAGCGTGCTAAAAGCATGAGATTGCTTGATGGGCTACCTAAAACCTTCTAGGTAGAATCTATAAACACTACTACTTATTTGATAAACAAAGGACCCTCTGTTCCTCTTGAATTCATAATTCCTGAAAAAGACTAAAGAAATAAAAAGTAAACCTTTCTTATTTGAAAGTGTTTGGTTATTTATCATATGTTCATATTAATGAATGTGATAGGATCAAGCTTGTTACAAATTATAATCATTGGTTATGGTGATATCGAGCATGGTTATCGTTTCTATGATAATCAAAATCGGAAGATCATTCGTAGCGATAAACATTATTTTCAATGAACATGTTTTCTACAAAAATTGTGTTGGGAAGACATTAGATGGTGATTCCAAGTTGGAAGAGACTAGCACAGTAGATTTAAAAGATTTTTCTACTGAATATATATACTGATTTTCGAAGAAGACCAATGTGTTGTTGAAGATGAAATAATTGAGAACGTGACCCAATGGAAATCAACATACATCGGTTATACAATTGAGAAGATCCTTAGGAAATTCGAAAACCAATCGAGAGGTGGTCCCCATCTCTAAAATATATCTTGTTAATAGAGGAGAACCTGAATGCTATGAAGAAGCAATACAATCTGATTATTCATTTAAGGGGAGTCAACGATGAAAGATGAGATGGAATCTTTGACGTCGAATCAGACTTGGGAGCTCACTCAGCTACCAAAGGGAAAGAAAGCGCTTCGCAACAAATGGATCTTCAGGATTAATGAAGAACATGATAAAACCATGAGGTATAAGATAAAGTTGATTATCAAAGGATTTCAACAGAAAGAAGGTATTGACTACAATGAGATCTTCTCTCCAATGGTCAATTGATGACAATTACAACTATTTTATGCTTGGTTGTGAAAGAAGACCTCCATCTTCAATAAATGAATGTCAAAAATGCTTTTCTTCATGGTGATCTGGATGAAGAGATTTACATACAACAACCACAATGCATTGACATCAAAAAAAAGATGAGATTGTGTGTGAGTATCTAAAGAGTCTGTATGGTTTGAAATAGGCTCCAAAACAATGGTACAAGAAGTTCGATAGCTTCATGAAAAATAACAATTTTTTGAGGTGTGAAGCTAATCATTGCTGCTATATCAAGAGGTTTGATGAATCGTATATTATTCTGCTCCTATACATTGATGACATGTTGATTGTTAGAGCAAACTTGTATGAGATTAACAAACTAAAGAAAGAGTTGTCTGAAAAGTTTGCAATGAATGATTTAGGTGATGCAAAACAAATAATTGGGATTAGAATTTTTTTAAGGATAAAAAAGCTCTCAATATTTTACAAGAAGAATATGTGAAGAAGGTTCTTAGCACATTCAACTTGTATGATACAAAACCAGTTATCACTCCCTTAGCTAGTCACTTTAGATTATCTAAAGATAAGTCTCCTTCAATAGAGGAGGAGAAAAATTACACGACCACCGTTTTGTATGCCTCTGTCATTGGTTGTATTATGTATGTGATGGTTTGCACAAGACTAGACATAGCACATTCAATGGGAGTTGTTAACAGATTCATGAGCAACCTAAGTAGAAAACATTGAGAAATAGTAAAGTGGATACTACAATACTCAAGAGGAAGTATGAGTTTCACTTTGTGTTTTTGAAAATCTAATATGGGTTTGAAAGGATATGTTGATGCTGAAAATGGTGGTGATATTGATAGTAGGAAGAGCACAACATGGTACATTTATACTCTAGGAGGTATTGCAATCAGTTGGGTTTCAAAATTGAAAAAAATTATTTCTCCTTTTACTTGCGAGGCAGAGTATGTTGTTGTGATAGAGGTTGCTAAAGAGATGATATGATTGCAACCCTTTTTTCAAGAATTGGGTCAAGAGTATGATGGAAGTGTGTTACGATGCGACAACTAGAGTTCCATTCACTTGGCAAAGAATTCTGTTTATCATGGTATGACGAAGCATATACAAGTTCATTATCATTTCATTCCTTCATCTTTAGAAGATTGAGTGTTAGCTCTTGAGAAGATTCTCGGGTGTGAGAATTCAGTTAATATGCTGACGAAAGTTGTGACAAACGAGAAAATAAAGTTGTGTGCAACTTCAGTTGGTCTTCTTCGTTAAGATACTGATTGGAAGACGCTACCTATCGAAAGATGATGAAGATAATCTCCAAGTGAGATTGTTGAGTTATGGAGCTTACACTTATAATAAACTCTACAATAGTTAATTAGAGTTTATTGAGTTTGTATTTGGGTTTGGGCCTGACAAAAAGTTATTTATGTTTTAATTACCCGAATGTTTACCATATAAATATGTTATTATTAAGAGTTTATATTGAGTAAATATAATTTTAGAGAAATAAAGTGTGAAGCAAAAACTCTGTATTTCTTATTCTTTTTCATAGTGTAATATGGTGGCGTCTGAAGTGGACGTAGATCATTTGAGTGAATCACTATAAATTTGTGTCTTCTTATGATTTTTTTACAGATCTTTTTAAGCAGGTAAGATTTGGGGGATCCAAATCCAAACAAACAGGGGATAATGAAGGAGTTTGGAAGATACAATATAATGATTAATTTGTGTTAATTTGTTTAGGCTCAAGAATATGATTACAAAGCTCCTTATGCATGCCAAAAATGGAGAAATTGTTATTAATATGGAGAAAGCACGTCATATTACAATTCAACTCAACACCCACTATCTTCAAGACTGGAATCTGATAAAAAAAGAATATGAAGAAAATTGTTCAATGGACAATTGCTGCAATGAAGGAGCTGATGAAAGTTCCAAATCTAAATCATATTCTATCAAAAGAAACTCGACATGTAAAACTAATGAAGTCTGGAAGAACAACAAAAAAGGCAGAAGATCATGACTATAAAGGGAAAATCTAATTGAGAAATATACAAACAAAAGTGAAAGTACTGAATTCTCCATTTCAATTTAAATTGTCTACTAAAGTAGAGGAAAACTATATAAAGAAATGGGAAAATGTAGTTGTGGAAAAATACATAGGAAAAATAGAGTTTCCTTCCTGAGTACTAAAGAGGCACTATTGAAGCAATGTGAATGAAAAGGTCTAGAGAAGATGTCAACAAATGTCTATAATATATATTTCTTTAAATTCAAGAAGGGAACAAATCTGTAGGAAATTCTAGGACATGGGCATACATATATATGATCCAATTACATGAAGTTGGAAAAATGGTCTGAAGACTTGAACCTATTAAGTAAGCTAAAGGAAACTACACATATATGGTTCAAGCTCTAGAATATAACTGCAAATATGTACAATTTTGAAGCCAATACATGGACCTAATTAGTGAAGGAGGAAAGAATATATCATTTACTAGAATTAACATTGAGGTACATCTTAGAAGCACACTACCAAAAAGTATGACAATAGTAGACAAAAAAATGAAAACCTACTGTCATGGAAATCACTTATGAGTGGAGGCAATACAAATTATCTTTCTATAATACCTTCCAATATGCAAGCCCCTAATGTGATTTGGCTAAGTAAGAAGATTAGAAAATTCATAAATGTCAGAAAGTAAATATGCAAGAAAATGAAATAGAGGTTCCTATAATCAAAGAGAAAAATAGGTTAAAGAACATGAAACAGAAGATAAAGAAAATTATGTACAAGAAAAAAATAGTACGAAGAAGGAGGTGAAACCTCAACATAATCATGTTGAAGAGATAGTTGAGGAATCGCAATGAAATCAAGTTGAAGTGGTTGCTGATGAAAATAGAGAGGAAAATACTCAGACTAATCAATAGTATGAAGATAATTCTAAGGTTGATACAGAGGAATCCAAAGTTGCTGAAGATTCCAAAGCAGAAGTAGAAGGAAATGAAGACAATGATTTAGAAATTCAAGTTGAGAACAATAAAGTGTAGAGTCCAAAAATTCTTAAGAGCTGATGGAAATTTAATTTTCCGACATTTTTAGAAGAGCTGATGGTTTTGTCTGTCCGAACCGATATTTTCTTTTAAAGAATTAAGAATTCGATTTAAGCAATAAGTTAATTTATATCGGTAAGGCCGAGAATGTTTCTGAAAAAGGAGAACTTAGCTTCTTGTAGAGGCTTTATGAATATGTCGGCTACTTGTTGATCGGTTGATACATATTCCAACCGGATGTGCTTTTGTTGAACATGTTCCCGGATGAAATGGTGCCTTATATCAATGTGCTTAGTTGTTGAGTGTAGAACCGGATTGTATGTGATTGTTATGGCACTTATATTGTCGCAGAATATTGGAGATTCTTCGGCAGTGACACCGAAATCTCTTAGTTGTTGTTGAGTCCATAGAAGTTGAGCAAAACAACTTCCGGCTGCCAGGTATTCAGCTTCTGCAGTTGATGTAGTAACTGATGTTTGCTTCTTACTATACCATGAAACGAGCCGATCTCCTAAGAATTGGCATGTTCCACTGGTACTTTTTCTATCAACTTTACATCCTGCATAGTCTGTATCAGAGTAACTTATCAGGTTAAAACTTGAGTCTTTTGGATACCACAGTCCGAATTCCGAGGTTCCCTTTAGATATTTCAGTATTCGTTTAGTAGTTGTGTAGTGGGATTGTTTTGGATTGTCTTGGAATCTTCCACACACTCCGACCGCAAATAATATATCCGGTCGACTTGCTGTTAGGTAGAGAAGTGAACCGATGATTCCACGATAAGCTGTCAGGTTTACTCCCTGACTTTCATCATCTTTATCCATCTTGATTGAGGAGCTCATTGGAGTGGAGGCAGAGGAACATGTTTCCACTCCAAATTTCTTTAGTAATTCCTTTGCATATTTAGATTGGTTAATGAATGTTCCTCCTTCCAGTTGTCGAACCTGAAGACCTAGGAAGAAGCTCAGTTCTCCCATCATACTCATTTCAAACTTGTTAGTCATTAGTGATGAAAATTTATCACACAGTTTAGAGTCAGTGGAACCGAAAATTATGTCATCCACATATATCTGAACAAATAGGATATGTTCCTTCTTCTCGAATTTGAATAAGGTTTTATCTATTGAGCCTATAGTGAAGTCATGCCTAATTAGGAAATCTGTTAAGGTGTCATACCAGGCTCTAGGAGCTTGTTTCAAACCGTAAAGAGCTTTGTTTAGTCGATACACATGATCGGTCAGGTCAGCATTTTTAAAACCGGGTGGTTGTTCAACATATACTTCTTCCCGTAATTCACCGTTTAGAAAAGCACTTTTAACATTCATTTGAAATACCTTAAAGTTTTTAAAAGCCACAAATGCTAGAAAAGTTCTAATGGCTTCAATTCTAGCTACATGAGCAAATGATTCTTCAAAATCAATGCCTTCTTCATGTTTGTATCCTTATGCCACTAATCTAGCTTTGTTCCTCGTGACTAAACCGTCTTCATTGAGTTTATTTCTGAATACCCATCTTGTTCCGATAACCGGTTGATCTTTCAGTTTAGGAACTAAGTACCAAACTTTATTACTCTCAAACTGGTTCAACTCTTCTTGTATTGCTAAAATCCAGTCCGGATCCACCAATGCTTCATCCACCTTTTTCGACACAATCTGGGATATGAAAGCGGAGTTTTCATATTGTTCCAGTATTTATTGCCTAGTTCGAATGAGTTGTGAAGGGCTACCTATAACAAGCTCGGGAGGATGATTTTTATTCCTTTTGAAATTCCGTTGTTTAGGGATGTCTACCAAATGACCGGTTACTTGATCAAGGCTAGACGTATCGATAGGCTGAGCAATAATGTCAGACCGACCGATGTCCTCAGTTAACACTGAGGTGTCAGCTTCTTACTATTTGGCAGCTTGATCTGCTTGATTCGGCTGAGTTTCAATAATACCCGTTTGGTCCTGGACAAACCGTCTAAAGACTGGAACTTCATCTTCACTATCAGAATGGATATTATGGTTTTCCAATCTGTTGTGTAGATCAAAGGATGATGCGGTGTTACTTTCAACCGATTCATCAAATACAACATGAAGAGATTCTTCTACATTTAAGGTTCTAGTATTGTATACTCTATATGCTTTACTTACTACTGAATATCCTAGCATTATCCCAACATCGGATTTTACATCAAAAAAATTTAAATAAGTTTTACCATTCATGTGGATGTAACACTTACAGTCGAAAATTTGAAAATACCGAATGTTTGGAATTCTATCAAAGTATACTTCATATGGTGTTTTATTGCGATGCTTGTTAATCATAGATCGGTTTTGTGTATAGCATGCGGTGTTGATAGCTTCGGCCCAAAATTTTTGAGCAACACCCGAATCGGCTATCATAGACCTTGCGCTTCCTTGAGAGTTCGGTTTCTTCTCTCGGTCAGGCCATTCTGTTGAGGAGTTCTAGCACTTGCCAACTCGTGTCTAATGCCGGATTCCTCAAGGAATGCATTTAAAGTGTTGTTTGTAAATTCGGTTCCTCTATCGCTTCTAATGGTTTTTATACGTGTTGATTTCTCATTTTGTAAACTATAAGCAATGTAATCAAATAGGAGACAGTGTCACTTTTGGATGCCAAAAATATGACCCATGTATATCTAGAGTAATCATCAATAACTAACAAAGTGTGATGCATACCGCCTAAGCTAGTGACCCTAATCGGTCCAAATAAATCCATGTGAAGAAGTTCAAAATATCGGTTAGACTAAATATATCCCTTGCTTTTAAAAGATGACTTAGTTTGTTTTCCCATTTGACAGGCTGAACATACTTTCTCTTTATTGAATCTTATATCAGGAATTCCTTCAACTAACCTATTAGTACGAATGTAGTTTATAATTTTGAAGTTCAGATGATTTAATCTCTTATGCCACAACCAGGTTTGATCACTTCTAGCTACCATACAGACAGGATGTTCAATTTATTCCTCCAGTCTACCTTGTAGATGTTTCCTAACCTATTTCCAGTTAGTAATGTGTTACCCTGAGAATTCTTAACTAAGCATGCATGTTTATGAAATTCTACAGTATATCCGGCGTCACACATTTGACTTATACTTAGTAGATTGAAATGTAGGTTTTCAACAAGGAGTACATTGTTGATTGTTAAATTACCATGGACAATCTTACCCTTGCCCACAGTTCTACCTCTTGAGTTGTCACCAAAAACTATCAACGAACCGGCTTCTAATTTGATGTCGGTCAGAAGGTTGTTATTTGCAGTCATGTGCCTGGACCAACCGCTGTCCAGATACCACTCAGAATTTCCAAGCCGCTTCTTCATAACCTATAAAATATACATATTTACAACTATTTGGTACCCAAATTTACTTGGGTCCGTGATTGATTAGTCCCTTGGGTATCCATACTTTGATTATTCGCATAATTTTCCTGGATATGGTTTTGATGGTCCTACATGCGCTCGGTTTGGTGTTTTTCTGTCTACTTAGTGTTACCTTGTGATGTTGAGGTGAGGTTTGATCGGTGTGGTATGGGCTCCTATCATAAGGTTGAGTAGTTTTCCTCTTAGTGAGAGACCATTTGACTGTATCGGGTGGACCTACATAGGTTAGCTCTTTAGCCAGTTTAGAATCATGAGATGGTTTGGTATACGTTGAAGAGCTCTTGACAAAGCTTATGAATGGAAGCTTGTCTTTAGTGAGATTCAATCCTCTGGAGGATTTATGTTGGATAGGTGTGTTAATATAGTAACCGAGACCAAATTTACACTTATAGGGTCTCTTATAGCTTGCTAGTTTCCTAACTGCTTCACTAGATCTTTCCCATGCTTCCATCAGATACTTAGTTCGCTCATCTTCTTCTTCGATCAACTCTTGAACTGGCTCCTCGAGTTGTTCATTATCGGAGGATAGTTCGGGTGTTGTCTCGATTTCAATGATCTCATCGGATTGAGCATTATCGGTTTCAGGATTGGGTCGTACTGGTGCTGCGGGATCGGTTTTAAAATTGAGTCGGGTTGGTACTAAAGTTGATAAGTGTTTGTATTCTACTACCATGTCATTTAATGCAGTAATTAAGTCTTCTCTATTGAATTCATCACAAGAAAAATCAAATACCTGTTCTTCTTCATTTGCCATGAGACAGGAGATTTCATCATCGATATCACTGTGAGCCCATAGACTTCCTCCATCATCGACTATCAATGCTTTTGAATCTCCTTTCCTTCACCGGTTTGTGAGTAATTGTTTCGTTGGTTCTGATCATCCGGTTTCTGGTCGACCCTTCGTGGCTTTCTGCATTCCCACCTGTAATGTCCCAAACCATCACAGTTATAACACCTAACGTTAGATTTATCACCGTAGTTGTAGTTATAGTTGTTTGTCGGTTGACTTTTCTTCATGAATCTGCTGAATTTCTTTGCAAGCATGGCCATTGCATCCTCAGAGAATTGTTCTGCTGATTTGATCGGTACGGTGGTTGCTGGTACTATTGATGTTACTAGTGCCTTAGTAGCGGTTGATGATGATGCTTCATTTTCAATCATGGATTTCATTTCAAATTCATATGCCTTTATATCTTCAAACACATCATGTAGCTTCATCTTGTCTAGGTAGTTTGATTCCCTCATCACCATTGTCTTTATGTCCCATGCACTAGGAAGAGATCTCAAGGCTTTGATGATTGTTTCCTTGTCATCATACTTCTTTCTAAGAACCGACAGCTCATTTACCACATTTGTAAAACGATCACTAAACTCCTTCATAGTTTCACCTGACCTCATTTTGATGTTTTCAAACTTCTAAGTGGCCACCATTATCTTATTTTCATTGGTTCTTTCATTTCCCTCGTGGAGTTGAATCACAGTTTCCCATGCCTCCTTTGCAGTTTTGCATTCTCTGACCTTACTGAAAGTGTTTCTGTCTAGAGACTTGAAAATGTGATTCCTACAATGATTATTCAGATTATTTCTCCTTTTTATCTTCGGTTGTCCATTCCTTTCTGTCTTTCTCAATCTTGATCGGTCCTTCAGACAGAATGAATGTCATCTCATCATCCATAGTAATTAGGTGCAAGTGCATGCATATTTTCCAGTTAGCGAAATCGTCTCCTTCTAGCATTGGAGGTTTCTCGCCGAAAGTCATGCTTGTTTGCTTAGTTTTGCTTGAGTATTGAAACTGGCTGCTCTGATACCAATTGTTAGGATCTAGATCGCGGATGGCGGACCGGGGTCCAACCGAATAGTACTTTCTGACAACACTCAAAGGTTGGCGTTAATCCGGTTAAGAATTAACATCGGTTTCAATACTACACAAACTATCACAAACCCTTGAACCGAGTTCAAGTGCGGAAGTTATTTATTTCAAGTTGAAGCAACACACACACACAGGATGAATAGAGATGCGGTTTAGAGAATGTAGGTTAAGGATTAGTGAGGCGGTTGGAGTAGTGGAGGTCGGTTAGAGATATATGAGTCGGTTAGAAAATGGAACCGGCAGAGAGTAAAATACAAGACAAGTTTTTATGGATGTTCGGAGATAAAACTCCTACGTCACCTTTTCTTCTCAAATCACGAGAAGGATATTAACTAAGGAATACACAAACACAATACACGATCGAGTCTTATTGACTGCTCGATAATCACTCTTACAATTCTCACAGAAATTGTAACGCACACTCAAGCTTTAAGTCTTAGAGAGATAAACACTTGTTCTTCCTCTTTCTTAGCGCTTGTTCACTTTTTGTTCCTTGTTTTTCACTTGTTGTTTTTCAGCTTCCTCAACTTCTCCTTTTATAGGTGAAGATGTGCCAACGGTCACATTTCTTCAACGGATAGCTTCAGAGGTTCAACATAGCATTAAATGCGGTTTAGGCTTTCGAGGCATGGAACAGACCGGCTCTGATTTGTCTTTGCTTGATTATGACAACTGTCGGTTGGATAGTTACCTTCACCTGGGAGATTACTCTTTTGACTTGTACCAAAATGGTAACTGTTTGTTTAGGCAATCTTCTGCAGCCTGCAGCATATCATCAGACTTGTACAAAAATAGTAATGTCAGAGTCTGATCATTTGATGTCATGTTCTGCATATACCCAAAGTGTCTGTTTGCACCAATTTGTAAACTGTTCTTTATTTGATATCTTTGACTTCTTCCTTTAAGTAGTCTTCTTGTTGGATTTGTTCTTTGGATTTGGATTGAGTACTTCATTCCAACTTATCAGGTTAGCCGGTTGTTCAATTCAACCGGACAACTTTCGGTTCTAGATTTGTCTCTTCTGGCCGGTTTGAGATCTTTGTCGTTCAGGTTGTTCTGTTCAACCGGATAGTTTTAGTTTGTTTATCTGTTTCTTTTAGCCGGTTTGATTACATGACCGGTTGAAAATCTTGACTGTTCCTGCACAATAAGTTTATTAAGTTAAGCTTTTTATTTCACCGATCAATTTTATCTAACAATTTCTCCCTTTTTGATTATTTTATTTAAAATATTCAAAACCATGCGTCCGGTGATTATTTAAAAAGTTTGTTGTTTTGAAAAATGTTTTTAGAAAAGACTTTGAAAAATTTTAAGAACAGATTTCGAAAAAATTTCGTTTTGGAAAAAATTTCGGTTTTATCTTGCGAAAATTTGTATGTTTTATAGTTTTACATAGTTTTACATCCTTTTATAATTATATATTTATAAATATATATTTTAAATGTTTATTATTTATAATTTTTAATAATACATAATTAAATTTATAATTTAACAATAAAAAAGAAAAAACATTGATTAAATTTTTAATATAAAAATCAAATAATTTAATAATAAAAAAAATAAAATAAAACATTATTTTATTACGGGACAAAATATAAAATAATTTTATAATACCGTTATTTTATAGTTTTATAGTGTTACCTAACTTTTTCTACTATTATATAATAATATTTTTATAAATATGAATGTATAAATTTTGTAAATATTTATAAATTTATATTTAGAATGATTAATAATTTATAATTTTTTAAAATAATTAAATAAATTTATTATTTAATAATAAAAAAAATAATTATTTTTTAATATAGAATATCAAATCATTTAATAATAAAAAACTAAAAATATTGCACTATTTGTATTTATAGTGCGCGGTAAAAATTATAATATTAACTAATTTAATAATACCGTTATTTTATAGTACCTAACTTTCCCTCTCCTATCCTTATTCATTTAAAAATATTAATATACAAATTTTATAAATAATTATAAATATATATTTAAAATAATAAATATTTTAGAAATATATAATTTAATTTATTATTTAATAATAAAAAATCAAAAAATATTATAATTATATTTTATATTTAGAACATTAAATCATTTAATAATAAAAACTGAATTGCGCGGCAAAAATTTAAATATAAAATTATATTATAATAAGAGAATATCGTTATTTTATATGGCACAAATCTTTCGGTTCTCCTATCATTACTAATATTTTATCTTTACTACTACTTAATTTAAATATAAATTTGAGGAATTTCATTACTTAATAATTTAAATTTGATATTTTTATTTGCCTTCTTTAAGTTTTTGAAAACAGTCATTAAGCAAATTAGCGAGATAAAGCGGCTGTACTCAAAGTGAGTAGAAGGATGAACATGGGCCTCGGTTCTTTACTCTTCCTTCTCTTAGATCTTACATTATATTACAACACTTGTCACCTCAATTTTCTTCAATCCGATTGTTTAACTTCGAATGCATCAATAGCTTCACCATCTTACTTCAATCTATCCGATCTTAGTTCATTTCATTAGCAGTTCTGTTACTCAGATCTTCCTGCTGCCTGAATTCCCCGTGGATTAATTGCGGAACGGCCTCGTACTGATATTCGATAGATTTCATCTTGTGGGTTTCTCCAATCTATAGAGCAAGGTAAGATCTTGTTTGGTTTCTTCTGCATATACAATTTTTCTATTCATTTTACGCGTTTAATGGGTCTGAATGATTCGTGCTATGAACAATGTTCTTCTGTTGAGTAGGAAAATGCAATCGGATCTTGGTAAGCTATTCATTGGTGGGATTTCTTGGGATACTGATGAAGAACGACTAAAGGAGTACTTTAGTGGTTTTGGAGAGGTATCGGAGGCAGTAATATTGAAGGATCGGATTACAGGAAGGGCTCGTGGCTTTGGTTTTGTTGTCTTCACCGATCCAGCTGTTGCAGAAAAAGTCATCCAAGAGAGGCACAACATTGATGGAAGAATGGTAAGTGGAATCCATTTAAATTTCATGAATCAAATAGGATTTAGTTCAAATTCATATGGTTTTATCAATCAGGTGGAGGCTAAAAAGGCAGTTCCAAGGGATGATCATAACACAATGATTAGAAACAATAGCATCATGCATGGCTCTCCTGGTGCAGGGCAGACAAAAAAGGTATTTGTTGGCGGTTTATCATCCTCTGTAACAGAAACTGGCTTCAAGAACTATTTCGAGCAATTTGGAACCGTAAGTGATGCTGTAGTGATGTATGATCACAATACACTGCGCCCTAGAGGATTTGGATTCATAACTTTTGATTCTGAGGAATCAGTAGACAAAGTTTTGATGATGAAACCTTTTCATGTGCTGTATGGGAAGATGATTGAGATCAAAAGGGCTGTCCCTAAGGAGTTATCTCACGGTTCTAGCCGTAGCCCTGTGAGTTTGAGTGGGATTAGTAAAATTCTTAATCAAGGTTATGGTGTGAAGATGGATATTGGTAGGTTCAGCAGCCCGTTAGGCTCAAGTTACAGAATGGGTTTGAATTTTGAACCAAGTTTCGAAGGAAACACTAGCTTCAATAGCTATGGTAGAGGAATCAGTCCTTTTTATATTGGAAACTCGAATCGGTTTGCCAATCCCATTGGCTACGAAGGAGGAAATGGTGGAAACTCTTCTTTTTTTAGTTCGGGATCCCAAAGTTTGTTGGGTAATTGGGGTATCTCTCCTTTGTCAAACCAAGATGGTGATAATCTAGGTTATGGGATCAATGATAACGGTTATGGGCTTTATGGACTAGGAGGAGAAGGAGGGTCTAGGCGTAGTAGCTTCTCGGCAGGTGGCCATTTCACATCAAGTGGAGGTTATGATGGGTCGGGTTATGGAGATCCTACTCGGCGTTCAACGATCCATCTTGAAAGGGATGATGGACCGGGTTCGTTTGATTTTATGAGGGGTGGTAATGGAGGATTGGATGTTTCAACCAAAAGTCCAATTGGCTATTATGGTGGTTATAATGTTGCTAAGAGACAGAATAATAGAGGTAAAGATGGTTATAGTTACTAATTAAAGATTTTAGATGAATGAGGCCATCTGACTGAAAAAAACAAACTTTTGTTGTTACATGGTTTTTAGTTTTGGATAGATTTGGTTCAAATTCTCATACCTTGAAAGTGTTTGTTTCAGATTGCAGATTTCCCATTATCTTATAGCCCATTTCATGTGATATAAGTAAATTGAATTTTAATAGGCAATGCACAAGTTTCATTGTTTTATGAAAAACTGAATTATTCAGATCAAATAATTACAATGCACAAGTTTATGACTAAAACTTCTGAGATCGTGCGAATATTTGTTGTACTATTCCCTTTAGTTTCGCCTTTTTAAGGAGGTTTTTTTTTTATATTTGAAATCATTAGTTATATGTTAAAATAGTGTTTTTTTCTATTATCTTTGTTTTTCTGTTGATCCAGGGTCATGTTCATCGCGAAAATAACCGACTTTTATGTTCAAATTTACTTATGCAGGGATATCGGGCTAGGAGGAGAGTAGCTGTATCTACATGCTTAAATAGGCGAAGAAACCATGGTTCAATTTTTCGCACTTCCTCGTGGACATACATCTTGGTAAACGAAATATTGCAGAGAAATTAATTAGGTAGAGCCTTTTAAGTTAGATATGTGCTAAGTTTTGAACCTTTTTGTTGTTCTTTTTGTTGTATTGAGTATAAAATCAGATTGTGGAATTATGGTCAAGATAAAACAGGCTGGGGCAACCCTTGTTCATGAAGGGGGGTTGCCTTAAACGTAGAAACGTTTGCCTTTTCGGTTGCTTTTAGTGGGCTTAGTCTCTAGCTGATGATGTTTCCTGCTAATGGCTTTGAAATTATGTGTTAAATGGTTTTTGTTTGGACCAGAAAAGAAACTTTTGTTTATTATGTTTTAACTTGAGTTCATTATTGTTTAATGCCATTACATGTTAAACGGTAGGAATGTAAATAGGTTTACTATCCGAGTAGGTTATGATCCCTCACTAGACACTTTTAGCCAACCTTATCCTCTAATCCGTGGACCCAATTCAGAGCCAAATGACCGAGAGGGAGGGGGAGTTGAAACTGAAATTAGGCGGAAATTTTTAACGTTTTTATGACTTTGAAGTGTCATGTTAGCTTAGATCAATTTTATATAGTTGCATCATATTTGAAAATTTAAACAAATTAACCTAAGTTGCCTCTTTCTAATTTGATCATAAACTATTTTATTTAACTAATTTATACAATATCATTAATCTTATATTCTTCCTCAAATTGATAATCTTATAACTTTTAATCATATTTTGAGGTTTGTTAAATGTGTTCCTTCTCTCAATTTGGTAAATATATCTGCTATTTGGTATTTTGAAGGAATATAGTTAAAAAACAGTTAGTGGAAAATTGTCTAATGAACTGATTTCTTAAAATATGACAAAAGGTGTTTAGTTTTTTTCATGAAATTTCGAATTTTGTTTTATATAAATGACAACTTGATTATCACACCAAAACAATATAGGAAATTGTATTATTATTTTCAATTCTTCAAGTATGT
>NW_025919134.1:0-83370 GCF_907164915.1 Impatiens glandulifera
AATGCTTAATGCTTAATGCTTAATGCTTAATGCTTAATGCTTAATGCTTAATGCTTAATGCTTAATGCTTAATGCTTAATGCTTAATGCTTAATGCTTAATGCTTAATGCTTAATGCTTAATGCTTAATGCTTAATGCTTAATGCTTAATGCTTAATGCTTAATGCTTAATGCTTAATGCTTAATGCTTAATGCTTAATGCTTAATGCTTAATGCTTGATGCTTAATGTTTAATGCTTAATGCTTAATGCTTAATGCTTAATGCTTAATAGTTAATGCTTAATGCTTAATGCTTAATGCTGAATGCTTAATGCTTAATCCTTAATAGTTAATGCTTAATGCTTGATGCTTAATGCTTAATGCTTAATGCTTAATGCTTAATGCTTAATGCTTAATGCTTAATGCTTAATGCTTAATGCTTAATGCTTGATGCTTAATGCTTAATGCTTGATGCTTGATGCTTAATGCTTAATGCTTAATGCTTAATGCTTGATGCTTAATGCATAATGCTTAATGCTTAATGCTTAATGCTTAATGCTTAATGCTTAATGCTTAATGCTTAATGCTTAATGCTTAATGCTTAATGCTTAATGCTTAATGCTTAATGCTTAATGCTTAATGCTTAATGCTTAATGCTTAATGCTTAATGCTTAATGCTTAATGCTTAATGCTTAATGCTTAATGCTTAATGCTTAATGCTTAATGCTTAATGCTTAATGCTTAATGCTTAATGCTTAATGCTTAATGCTTAATGCTTAATGCTTAATGCTTAATGCTTAATGCTTAATGCTTAATGCTTAATGCTTAATGCTTAATGCTTAATGCTTAATGCTTAATGCTTAATGCTTAATGCTTAATGCTTAATGCTTAATGCTTAATGCTTAATGCTTAATGCTTAATGCTTAATGCTTAATGCTTAATGCTTAATGCTTAATGCTTAATGCTTAATGCTTAATGCTTAATGCTTAATGCTTAATGCTTAATGCTTAATGCTTAATGCTTAATGCTTAATGCTTAATGCTTAATGCTTAATGCTTAATGCTTAATGCTTAATGCTTAATGCTTAATGCTTAATGCTTAATGCTTAATGCTTAATGCTTAATGCTTAATGCTTAATGCTTAATGCTTAATGCTTAATGCTTAATGCTTAATGCTTAATGCTTAATGCTTAATGCTTAATGCTTAATGCTTAATCCTTAATGCTTAATGCTTAATGCTTAATGCTTAATGCTTAATGCTTAATGCTTAATGCTTAATGCTTAATGCTTAATGCTTAATGCTTAATGCTTAATGCTTAATGCTTAATGCTTAATGCTTAATGCTTAATGCTTAATGCTTAATGCTTAATGCTTAATGCTTAATGCTTAATGCTTAATGCTTAATGCTTAATGCTTAATGCTTAATGCTTAATGCTTAATGCTTAATGCTTAATGCTTAATGCTTAATGCTTAATGCTTAATGCTTAATGCTTAATGCTTAATGCTTAATGCTTAATGCTTAATGCTTAATGCTTAATGCTTAATGCTTAATGCTTAATGCTTAATGCTTAATGCTTAATGCTTAATGCTTAATGCTTAATGCTTAATGCTTAATGCTTAATGCTTAATGCTTGATGCTTAATGTTTAATGCTTAATGCTTAATGCTTAATGCTTAATGCTTAATAGTTAATGCTTAATGCTTAATGCTTAATGCTTAATGCTTAATGCTTAATCCTTAATAGTTAATGCTTAATGCTTGATGCTTAATGCTTAATGCTTAATGCTTAATGCTTAATGCTTAATGCTTAATGCTTAATGCTTAATGCTTAATGCTTAATGCTTAATGCTTAATGCTTAATGCTTAATGCTTGATGCTTAATGCTTAATGCTTAATGCTTAATGCTTAATGCTTAATGCATAATGCTTAATGCTTAATGCTTAATGCTTAATGCTTAATGCTTAATGCTTAATGCTTAATGCTTAATTCTTAATGCTTAATGCTTAATGATTAATGCTTAATGCTTAATGCTTAATGCTTAATGCTTAATGCTTAATGCTTAATGCTTAATGCTTAATGCTTAATGCTTAATGCTTAATGCTTAATGCTTAATGCTTAATGCTTAATGCTTAATGCTTAATGCTTAATGCTTAATGTTTAATGCTTAATGCTTAATGCATAATGCTTAATGCTTAATGCTTAATGCTTAATGCTTAATGCTTAATGCTTAATGCTTAATGCTTAATGCTTAATGCTTAATCCTTAATGCTTAATGCTTAATGCTTAACGATTAATGCTTAAAGCTTAATGCTTAATTCTTAATGCTTAATGCTTAATGCTTAACGCTTAACGCTTAATGCTTAATGCTTAACGCTTAATGCTTAACGCTTAACGCTTAACGCTTAATGCTTAATGCATAATGCTTAATGCTTAATGCTTAATGCTTAACGCTTAACGCTTAATGCTTAATGCTTAATGCTTAATGCTTAATGCTTAATACTTAATGCTTAATGTTCAATGCTTAACGCTTAATGCTTAATGCATAATGCATAATGCATAATGCTTAATGCTTAATGCTTAATGCTTAATGCTTAATGCTTAATACTTAATGCTTAATGCTTAATGCTTAATGCTTAATGCTTAATGCTTCATTCTTAATTCTTGATTAATGCTTAATGCTTGATGCTTGATGAAGCTTAATGATGCTTAATGCTTAATGCTTAATGCTTAATGCTTAATGCTTAATGCTTAATGCTTAATGCTTAATGCTTAATGCTTAATGCTTAATGCTTAATGCTTAATGCTTAATGCTTAATGCTTAATGCTTAATGCTCAATGATTGATGCTTGATGCTTGATTCTTGATGCTTGATGCTTGATGCTTGATGCTTGATGCTTAATGCTTAATGTTTAATGCTTAATGCTTAATGCTTAATGCTTAATGCTTAATGCTTAATGCTTAATGCTTAATGCTTAATGCTTAATGCTTAATGCTTAATGCTTAATGCTTAATGCTTAATGCTTAATGCTTAATGCTTAATGCTTAAGCTTAATGCTTAATGCTTAATGCTAATGCTTAATGCTTAATGCTTAATGCTTAATGCTTAATGCTTGATGCTTAATGCTTATGCTTAATGCTTATGCTTGATGCTTAATGCTTATGCTTAATGCTTATGCTTAATGCTTATGCTTAATGCTTATGCTTAATGCTTATGCTTAATGCATAATGCGTAATGCTTAATGCTTAATGCTTGATGCTTGATGCTTGATGCTTGATGCTTAATGCTTATCCTTAATGCTTAATGCTTAATGCTTAATGCTTATGCTTAATGCTTACTGCTTATGCTTAATGCTTAATGCTTAATGCTTAATGCTTAATGCTTAATGCTAATGCTTAATGCTTAATGCTTAATGCTTAATGCTTAATGCTTAATGCTTAATGCTTGATGCTTAATGCTTGATGCTTAATGCTTGACGCTTTGATGCTTGATGCTTGATGCTTGATGTTTGATGCCTAATGCTTAATGTTTATTGCTTGATGCTTGATTCTTGATGCTTAATGCTTAATGCTTAATGCTTAATGCTTAATGCTTAATGCTTAATGCTTAATGCTTAATGCTTAATGCTTAATGCTTAATGCTTGATGCTTGATGCTTGATGCTTAATGCTTAATGCTTAATGCTTAATGCTTGATGCTTGATGCTTGATGCTTAATGCTTGATGCTTAATGCTTAATGCTTAATGCTTAATGCTTAATGCTTAATGCTTAATGCTTAATGCTTAATGCTTAATGCTTAATGCTTAATGCTTAATGCTTAATGCTTAATGCTTAATGCTTAATGCTTAATGCTTAATGCTTAATGCTTAATGCTTAATGCTTAATGCTTAATGCTTAATGCTTAATGCTTAATGCTTAATGCTTAATGCTTAATGCTTGATGCTTAATGCTTAATGTTTAATGCTTAATGCTTAATGCTTAATGCTTAATGTTTAATGCTTAATGCTTAATGCTTAATGCTTAATGCTTAATGCTTAATGCTTAATGCTTAATGCTTAATGCTTAATGCTTAATGCTTAATGCTTAATGCTTAATGCTTAATGCTTAATGCTTAATGCTTAATGCTTAATGCTTAATGCATAATGCTTAATGCTTAATGCTTAATGCTTAATGCTTAATGCTTAATGCTTAATGCTTAATGCTTAATGCTTAATGCTTAATGCTTAATGCTTAATGCTTAATGCTTAATGCTTAATGCTTAATGCTTAATGCTTAATGCTTAATGCTTAATGCTTAATGCTTAATGCTTAATGCTTAATGCTTAATGCTTAATGCTTAATGCTTAATGCTTAATGCTTAATGCTTAATGCTTAATGCTTAATGCTTAATGCTTAATGCTTAATGCTTAATGCTTAATGCTTAATGCATAATGCTTAATGCATAATGCTGAATACTGAATACTGAATGCTGAATGCTGAATGCTGAATGCTGAATGCTGAATGCTGAATACTGAATGCTGAATGCTGAATGCTGAATGCTCATGCTCAATGCTCGCTCAATGCTCAATGCTCAATTCTCAATGCTCAATGCTCAATGCTCAATGCTCAATGCTCAATGCTCAATGCTCAATGCTCAATGCTCAATGCTCAATGCTCAATGCTCAATGCTCAATGCTCAATGCTCAATGCTCAATGCTCAATGCTCAATACTCAAAATAAGGGTTATTTTGAAAGAGAGATATTTATTGAAGGTAAGGGGAGAGGAAATGAGTATATCCAATCTGTTTTATCGGATCTATATAAAATTCAAATTATATTTATGAGATTCGTAATTCAAACCATTATATTTTTAAATATAGATTAAATTAAAATTTAGATTGGATTAGATATGGTTTACATGATCTAATTTAACCATTTGTTTTCTCTAATTTTTATTTTACTAGTTAATGTTTTTTTACTTTTTTTTATAACTTTTATAAATAACTTATTCTACCAAAAAAAAATTATTGTTAAGTTTAATTATTTTTTATTATCTAATAATAATTATAAATTTATTTTTGGTACAGTTAATTAAAAAAATAGAAGAAAAATTAATTAAAAAATAAAAAAAAAATTGTTATAAAATTTTGTTTCACTTTATTGATATTTAATATAAGAATACAATATACTTTAATTATATAGATATCATTTCTTTAGTAAATCAACTGTGATAAAATTATTATTTATTTTGAAATATAAAAATCTTAAATGAAAAATAATGTAATATAATATTTATCAAATTATCTAAATTTTAAAAAAAAAATTGAGATGCTATGTTTGTCGAAATGATTAATTTTATAATTTTAAATATAATATGTAATAATAATATATAAATATAAGAATTTTAGTTCTTATTTATTTATCACTAAAGTGTGATATATTATTTTAGAGATTAATTAACTATAACTTTTTTTTAAATGTAAAATACAAATATTAACTTCAAAGAAAAAATTATATTTAAATTATTATCGAACATATTTTTAATAAAAAATAAAAAGCACGACAACGACTAGAAAATAAGTATAATAATATAAATATTTTATATTAAATAACTATAATCACTTGTTATAATACAATACATAATATTTATATTAAATAACTATAATCACTTGTTATAACACAATACATAGTAATTATAAAATTAAAATTAAAATAATTATAATTATAATTGTTTTTTAAAATAAAATTTTGAGAGTGTTAAAAATTAAGTCTTTAAAATAAATATTTTTTTGTGTAAAGTATATTAATTATTAGTGTAAACATATTTCATAATAATTTTTATTAGTGGAAAGACAAATATTATTGTTAAAATTATTAAATAAATAAATTTATATTTACATAAATGATATTTGATTATTTTATATAAAATATCACAAACATTAATAGTAACAATTTAATAAATAAATTGATCTTCTTTAATTAAAATATAACTAATATTTTGGTTTCCAATTAATACAAAAATAATTATTGTAATTGTTTTATTATAAATTTTGAGAGATCTAATTACAATAAAAAGTAAATTGTAAAAAATATTAAAAAACTGTAAAGTAAAATAAATAAATAAATTATTAAAAAATTTAAAAAATCATCTTTCTATTTTAATTATTACTAATCTAAGTAACCGAATATTTTAGTTCATAAATAATTTTAAATTTTACAATTATATCATTTATTTATTAATTAGTTAAATATAAACTATTTGGGTGATAATAAGGCTTAATGTGAAAAATAAAGTTAGATTATTATAGAGAAGTTGGGGTAGAATAAATGAAATCAATATATGATTTCTTTAAAGATATTTTCTTATTTATGTATGATATATGTATAAAATATACTTCAGTACCTAAATAATTTTAGATATCAATTATTTCTTAACTAATTTATTTTTAACCTTTAGTAAATATTTCCAAATACATATATTTATAATAAAATAAAATAAAATTATTTTATATAATTTTTATTCTATTTTTTCGTTATATATTAAAACTAAAACATTATATTTAATAAAAAATTAAAACAAATTGTGCTGAAAATTAAACATGTTACACCAAAACTACTTACAAATATAAAATTATTTTAAATATATATTATTAGAGTAATATATGATATTTAATAATTATTTACAAATATTGACAAAGCTTTTTTATATTAGTTTTAATTTTCACTTATCTATCATTATTAAAGTATGATATATATGGCTTATAAATTAATCAAATAGAACTTTTTTTGGTATCATAGAAAGTACTTTAAAACATAAAATGCTGAAAATTATAAGTGTAATAGTTGTTTACAATTTAGTGCAACACATTAGATAACAATTAATAAATAAATAAATTTAAAAAATTATAAATATTTTTAAACTAAACCTGAATTAAACTTGAAATAACGTTTGGATAAAGCATGTAATATGGTATAAAATTTTGAAGTAGTAAATTTATAAATATTAAGGGTTAATATATTTTGAAATTTAACATGACACAACTTGATGTTAATTTTTTAAAAGAAATAAAATATATTTATTCAATATATAGTTATTATATATATTATATAATAATGGACAATAATACTTATATTATATTTAATAAAAAATTGAAAATGAGATGTTTGATCAATATAAATGCATGTCACCTGAATCTTGATCGTTTTATATCTTAAAATATATGAAAAACTAATATAAATATGTAATGCATTTTAATCCTTAAAACGATTTATTATATAATTATATATTTCAAACTGATATATATTAATGTTAATAACAAACTATTAGACTAATTTATACTATAGCTCAAATGAAAAAAATCTTATTTGTGTTAATGCTTGGCTTCAATATTGAATCCATATTTTGACATCTAAAAATGTGGGATATCTCACTTTCCTCCTTTCATTTAAAGTTTAGGACAATTCATGAATTATATTTTAAGAATTTGATATTTTTAAATATATTATTTTATCAAACTTATATATATTAATGTTAATAACAGTATATCACAATAATTTATTAGTATAGTTTAAATAATAAAAAACGGATTTTTTGGATTGGAGAGTAATTATTAGGTGGGTCGCGATAAATATATATATATATATATATATATATATATTTTTATTTTAAAAAACGGATTTTTTGGATTGGAGAGTAATTATTAGGTGGGTCGCGATAAATATATATATATATATATAAATATATATATATATAAATATATATATATATATATATAAATATATATATAAATATATATATATATATATATATAAATATATATATATATATAAATATAAATATATATATATATATATAAATATATATATTTATATTATAATATATCTAAATTTTTTATTCACACAAGTTTATATCATCAACTAAGAGGTCCATATTATGGAAATAAGGACTTATTGTGATTTTGAATAAAAAAAATTCAATTATTTCTAAATAAATTAAACATTGAGTTATACATAAGAAGCACGTTAGGATTTGTTTCAAGTGCCGTGACTAGAAAAAATGAGTGGGTAGTGGTGTGTGAAGTCCTATTTTTTTTTTTTCATTTATAATAACTTTATGTATAATTATAAGTAGTCTTATCATTCAAAATATTATATATATTAAAGTTTTTGAGAATTACTATAATTATTATTTTAAAGATTACTATAAACATGTTGTTAAAAATATATAACTTACAGTGGAGGTGTAATTTTAACATTATTAAGAGTTGAGAAATTAATTTATATTTCTTTATTGTTAATTATTTTGTTTGTTTGGTTATTCATAAATTTCTATTTTATTTAAACAAAAAGTTTAATCTTTTTTTTTAGAAATTATTATATTTCTAAAATCTTATTATTTTGTATTGTTAAATATTTATGTATATTATAAATTTATTTGGAAAATATAATAATGATAAATTGACGTAAATAATAATTTGTGTAATTGTTATTTGAGGCTCGAATTTGGATTGTTTTATTATATGAGATTCGAACTTTGAATTGTGTCATATAAGACTCGAACTATCAAAATAATAGTCATGTAAAGTTTTCTCAAATGAACAAATTGTGTGATATCTTATTTTAACGTATTATCATGGTCATCTTAATTAATTTGTCATATTTTTAAATAAAATAATATTTAAAGACATTTTAGACGTATTTTTTAAAATTAAATATATTTTTCGAGATTTATGCATTCTAATTTGTTAAAGTTAGTTTTGGTAACTATTAAAATATGTAATCTAAAATATATTTTGAAAAATTTGATTTTGATCAAACATGATCAGGATGGATCAAACATGATCCAAACAGTTATACAACATAATTACAATAATGTTGGGATGCTCCCTGGGCTGTGATTCAAGAGAACTAGCCTACGAACAACAAATACAATATTTTTTTTAAATTCAAATTTGAGTTGTCTGTTTTAGGTTGATTGATTCTTTCTAACCTATTCATAAAGTTTATAAATGATCCTATGATATATTTACAATCATAAAACACTATAAACATCATGCATACAAGTTTATGCAATTTGAAATATAAAAGTTTCAAATTCAAATTGTAAATATAAATTAGAGATTGATTAGAACTTTACCAAGGATTGGAGAATACTCCTAGATCCTTAGGGAAATTTTTGGGATGCTCAAATCCATGTTTTAAAGCCTTAAACAGAAAATTTGAAAAATTTGAAAGCTTGAAGCTTTATGGCGGATTTTTGATTTTCTTCGATTTGAAGGTGGAGAGTGGATCTCTTACCTTCAGAATGACTTAGGGGGAGTGTTTATAGCATCCCTGAGTCGGTGGAGACTTTTAGTGGATCAAATCAGATAAAGAGGATTAATGACATTTTGGTTGTTCTTGAGCGAACTTGGCGAAATAAGGATAAATCATCCCTATTAAAGTAGTAAAAATGATCACCGAATAAGGGTTATCATTTTAGCTTTTGAATCAGTCGCAAAGATGGACTATAGAGAATGTTCCATCTTTGTAAAATCAAAGACGGGTCTTTGATGTCGATCCCTCTTGCGATCGCGATGAAGATGAAGGTGGCGTATGAAACGACGTCGTTTCATGCGCGTTTGGGCGTTCCATTAGTGGTTCGTCCAATGTCCGTTGTAGCGCGCTCTCCTTCCGCTACAACAGGCTATGCATGCGCACTTTGGATGTTGAATGATAACCCAACGTCCATCCCATACAAGTCCTAAGGCCTATTTTTTCCAATTTTCCAATTACAAAATTATTTTTGTAATTTTGGAGCTTTAAACCATTTTCTAAAAATTCCAAAAAATTAGAAAATGAAACAAAATATTTTTGGGATATTTTCACAAAAAATATTTTGACTAAGGCTGGTTATAATTTATTTTTAAACCCTAATTTCTTCTAAATTGATGTTCTTTAGGTATTTTCCTCTGTAATTGTCAACTGCAACATGTACTAGAATTTAAATAATTGTTGTTAAAATTCTTTAAAACTGTAAAACCCACGCATGTCTAGAACTGGGAGAATAATCGGATAAAATAAAATGTTATAAAACCGATTTTCTAAAACCAAATTTATAAGTATAAACTATTTTCAAAATGGGTACGAAGGATGAAGCGCAAAATCCCTTTCCCGGGTATCACCGAATTACCAACTATAAAGAAACACTAACTAATACGTTTTGTTAGGATCTAGATCGCCGATGGGGGATCGGGGTCCGGTTAACACTGCAACACTCAACGGTTGGTATTTAATCCAGTTAGAGATTAACATCGGTTTCAATACTACACAGGCTGTCACAAACCCTTGAACCGAGTTCAAGTGCGGAAGTTGTTTGTTTCAGACTGAAGCAACACACACAGGATGAATAGAGGTAGAGTTTGGAGAAAGTCGGTTTGAGGTTTAGTGAGTCGGTTAGAATGTTGTAAGTCAGTTATGATAGTGCGAGTCGGTTAGAAAGCAGAACCGACAGAAAGTAAAGAACAAGACACAAGTTTTTATGGATGTTCGGAGATAAAACTCCTACGTCACCCTTTCTTCTCAAACCGCGAGAAGTATATTCACTAAGGAATACTCAACCACACTACACAATCGAGACTTATTTACTACTCGATAAACACTCTTACAACTCTCACAAAAATTGTAATCACACTTCAAATGCACACTTAAACTTTGAATCTTGTAGAGAGATATACACAACTTGTAACTTGTAACTTATTGGTTATTGGCACTCTGAATTGTTGTTACTGCTGCATTTACTCCTCTTCAGCTCCTTCTTTTATAGGTGAAATGTGCCAACGGTCACATTTCTTCAACGGATACCTTCAGGGTAATCCTTGAATCTGATTGATTGAGCAGAGGTTCAGCATTTCATTAATTGCGGTTTAAGCTTCCAAGGCATGGAGCAGACCGGCTTCATTTGTCTTTTACTTAATATGGCAACTGCTGGTTGGCCAGTTGCCTGCATCTGGAAAGCTGCACCTTTGACTTGTACCAAAATGGTAACTCTTTCTTCAGGCAATCTTATGTAGCCTTCAGAATATCATCAGACTTGTATGGATATGGCAATGTCACAGTCTGATCCTTTGATATCATCTTCCGCAGATACTCAAAGTGTTTGTTTGCACCAATTTGTAGATTGTACTTAGTTTGATAATCTTGACTTCGTTTGCACCAAGTGTTCGGTTTTAGGTTGAATACATCATTTCGGTTTAAGATGTCTACCGGTTGTTCATAGCTTCAGGTTAACCGGATAACTTCTGGTTTTGGATACATCCTTTACTTCTTCTTCTAACTGGTTTGATTACTTGCCAGTTAGATTCTTGACCGTTCAAAGTTCTTGACCGTTCCTGCACAGGAAATTTGTTTTTGTTAAGTTCTTATTTTAACCGATCTAATTTATCTATCAATTTCTCCCTTTTTGATTATTTTATTTAAAATATTAAAAATGATGTATGAAGTAAGAAGTAGGCCGGTTGTTTTAAAAATTTGTTTGTTTTGGAAGTATTTTTGAAAATGATTTAGAAAAATTTTTAGGAAAATTTTGGAAAAATTTGAGAAAAATTTTGTCTTTAAAAAATAATTTATCTTTTCAATTTCTCCCTTTTTGATTATTCTATTTGAAATATTCAAAATCATGTAAAAAGTAAAATGTAGGCCGGTTTCCAAAAATACTTTATATATATAAATAGGAAATATTATAAAGTTGACATAAAGAATAGATAATTAAAAGTTTATTCCATATTCTTGTCGTACTTAGGCATATATTTCCGAAGATAGTGAGCCATCATCCCCTTTCCCGAATTGCATGGATCGCTGCCAAGTCCGTAGGAGGATGCTTGACCGCCCAAGGTGCCGGTGGTTGGTGAAGCCTGTGCTAGTGGAGGGACCGATCTGAGTGGGAACACATTAGCGCACCGCACTCTATTCCTCAGTGGTATAGCCTTGTCCTCAACTTCTTCAACTTCTGGTGAATCCGGGTTGATTGGAGGAGCATTGGTCGGTTCAACAATGTCATCCAACAGTTGTTGAGCCCGTTTAGCCGTTGTCTTCTTGGTGACCTTTCTCTTTTTAGTGACCGGTCCGGTTGAGGGATCAGCCGGATTAGAGAGTTTATTTCTTTCTTCTATTTCTTCTTCTATCATCCTTTGTTGGATTAGCCGAGCCGCGTCCTCATTCGCTTGTACTACTTATTCCGGTCCGACATTTTCTACCACCTGAACGTGTCGGGCCAGGTTCGCATCCGCTTGTTCCCTTTCCTTCAGTATCGTATGTTCTCGTTCTCAGCTTCTTGGAGTTTTTAGGCCGCGATCTCATTCGCTTTCTCAAGTGCCTCGTCGGCCGCTAGATTTGCCGCAATCATTTCCGCAAGCTGTTCGGAGACCGCTTGTAGTGAGGCTTTAGTCAGGGCATGCTTTTCTTCAAGCGCTATCATTCTTTGAAGTATCGAACCGGTCTGGATACCGGATTGAAAATGACCATCTTCAAGAGATGTCAACCTTTGCTTCGTTGACGTGAGTTGTTGAGCAGTATGAGTGTGACCCTCTTCAAGAGTCGCTAACCTTTGATTGTGTCCCTCTTCAAGAGTCGCTAATCTTCGATCCGTCGAACCGAGCCGCTGGTCGGTTTGAACAAGACCGTCCTCAAGAGTTGTAGTTTTGTGTGTTGTTGAACTAATCAGCTGGTCGGTTAGGGCGTGATTCTCTTCAATGGCTATAAGCCGTTGGATCGCAGAATTGAGCATCTCACCGGTAGACTTGACCAACCGGTGTGATGTTTTCGCCCTTTCTTTCACTTTAGTCTGCCACGGAATGATGGCATCTTGGAAAACTTCCTCGATGTATGCCTTGACTTGGTCCTCGGTTATTGCAGGTGCCGGCGATTTATCTCTATATGGGGACCCGGGCAGATCGGGGAGCGGATTACCCGTTTCAGTTTCAATTATGTTGACCGTGGAATCTGGTGGAGGAGGGGCATTCTCGGCCTCTTCTGGACTAGGACCGGCATTGAATTTGGATCCTTCAGATCCTTTATCATCGTCAAGGTGAGATCTTGAAAAATGCGAAACTTCTTGATGACCGGCTTTCGATTCCAACCGCGTCATCTCATCGGTCAGCTCTTGTTCCTTAGTCTTTAACGTCTCCAGCACTATCACATCGATTTGGTTTTTGTCATCTGGAGAGACGTTCTGTTCATGAATGTGAAGGATGTGGGTGATGAGTTCTTTTAACCGGGCGTGCATTTCAGCCATCCTTCCTCTTTTAAGAGTAGTGACAATGCTCTTTATCTTCGTCAATTCGAACACCGTCCTCTCCATTTCCACCAGTTTTTCCCATTTCTGATGAGCGGGCACTCTAGTAACATGTCGGCAAAACCGACTTCCTCTCATAGAAGAGCCCACCGATAGAAGTCATTGCTCACAATATGTGCATGTTTGAAGAGCTGCTCTATTATTCTGGAGACAAGTTCCTCTCCTAGTTTTTGGATGTCGTCATCTGCGGTTTCGGATGCCCTCGGTTGACCGACTGGACCGGATTCATCATAAAAATTTGTGGCCGGATTTTCCTAATCGACGACCTTCCCTTTTCCTTTGTTTAACTGATTCTTCTCGGTGTCATTGGTGTTGGTGCGGCTAGAGCTAACTGCGGAGTCCTCCGGATTCGGAATGTCGATTTGAATATTTGCCGACCCGGATGTATGAGGAACCGCTTTGCTTCCGAATTATTCTGCCTCCGGAGCCTTCTTCTTCTTAGGCTGCGATTTCCTAGATCGAGTGGATGGTTGTTTAGCGGTTGAGGCCTTCGCTCTGCTCGGTCGAACCGCTGATCTCAAAAAATGGGTAGATTTTATTATCTTGCTGTGAGGTATAATGACACCTAGGCCGGTTTCGATATTAGAATGGTGCATCAGCTTGCCGAGCTAAACGGCATATCCCTGATAACGTTTTGAAGTCGGATCCACCATCTCACGTAGGTTGGAGAAAACGACCTTGGCCAGTTGATTTGAAGACCTCTAACTAAAGTGGCTAGCATCTCAATCTTCGAACTCGTTAGGCTGTCGAAGTTGCCTCCTCTTCCTTGGACCGACTTTGAGATAATTTCACAAAGTGACCTGTATTCTGGTTTCAGGTTTGTTTTCTTTCCGGACACCACTAACGGTTGGTCAGAATCCGATACAGCACAGCAAACCACAAAGAGGTCGTCGGCGTCCATGTCCTCAGTGAAGTCACAACCTTTTGTTGGTAGGCGGAGAGCTTCAGCAATTGGTTCCTTTGTAACCTGAAACGGTTTTCCACCGACCGTTGCGGATATGGTTTCCTCATAGAGTACGGCGGTTTGGAAGAACTCCGTGACCGCGTCTTGATACATGACGAACGGTCCATTTAGAAAATGCTCCAGCCCCGAAGCAGTTATAAGTTCCAGCACTTGTTCAGCCTCCGTCAAACCGTTGGTTCGAACATCGTCGAAGTCTACTTGGAAAATGTAGGTGAAAAGTACAGAATCACGACCCATTTCGATTAGAACGATTGGGAGTTGGAAAGATTGAAAGTTTGAAAGATTAAGTGATTGCTAGAGAGAGAAAGTAGATTCGCGGAAGAGGATAATAAGAAGACGAATGAGGTTATTTATAGGCGGCGTCATGGAATGTTAACCGACGCGAACCGTCACATCAAGAAAAGGCGCCAAGGTTTCCCTCCAAAACGGGTTGTCGGTAAACTCTTGGGCGGCAATCTTTTTGGCGGGAGGCCTTTTGGAGGGAAGTGATTAAAGCGGTAAACATTTTTGGCGGTAATTAATGAAGCGGTAAACAATTTAACCGGTGGAGAGTTTAAACCGATATTTTAATCCTGTAATTTAAACCGATATTTGAATTAATGAAGGATGAAACATACATGATGATGATAGAGCCGATATGAAGATCGGTTTGAAATACACATACAAGGTTAAAATAAAAAATTAACCGACTTAGAACCTAAAACATCCTAGAGATTTTGTCTTCCACCGCTTCCTTGGTGAGGACATTTGAAGGATTCACCAGTATACCCGGTCCAAGGTTTGGAACGAAGGCTTGAACGATCCAGCTCAAATGAGGAGCATAGCCGAACCGTTTCTTCGTCTCGACCATAGTCTTCAGGTTATCGAAAATGATCGATGTCAATTGATAGAAGTTGGGATGATGATATAGGTCATCATGTCAAAGGATTTTCTGGAGTACTTTTGATTGGGGGTCTGGCAGAGGATCGACCGGTTGACGATCTCATGCAAGATTTGAATGTGGGGAGCAAGGTGGGCTTTAAGGCCGTGGTTATTAACCGATGTGTCAGTGACAGAGAACATTTCAGCGTATTCATCAAATGTCATGCTCACTCGTGGTGGAAAGTCCGAAAACTCCTCGGTTGGGAGGTCGAACATCCCGACGAGTGTGTTTTCCGAGAGAGTGATGACACTGGTGTTTACAGTGGAGACGATGACACCGTTATGCATAACTGCATTGGAGAAGAACTCTAGTACCTCTGGATGAAAGAGAGGTCCGGATTCCTCTAGGAATCCGCGGAGGCCGGTGTCAATCAAAGATTCAAAGAGTTCTTCCCTTGTTTCATCGTGATCAAGGGATAGCACTGAGTCAAAGTCGATACACAAATAGTTTCGGAGGATGGGATGAGACATTTTTCAGATTTGCTTAGAGATGTAGAACGTTGTCTTGGAGTGTATTGGAATGAGAGTGAGAGGTATCTTAAATAGGTTGGACATGAGAGGTAACGTAAGAGCATTTAAGATCAAGATTCCGTTTTGTCTCATTAATGCTTTAGAATATTTATGTTTTCAAAACGTCTTGGGAAGTGGTAATTTTGACCGGTTACGGAGACCGAGGTTGAGGATCTAGTTGGAAACCAATTAAGTTTGTGTAGTTTCCCATGCAGTTAGAATTCAAAGGTACTACAATTTCATTAAGAAAAAGGTGAATTATAGTAGACCAAAAGGAAGACACAACCGATTAAAATAGGTAGAAATACAACCGGTGCATGAAGCAAAATGACCGATTGTCCGAAGGAGTGATTCTTTAGTGGCTGGAGGAGGTGATGTTTCTCTTCTTTTTCTTCCATTCTATCTCAAACCTCTCAAAGAAAGAATCTGCGGAATCCCTGGTCAAGACCTGGGATTGGTTCAGCCCTTCGCCTGGACAGAGTGGAGCCCCGAGTTCGATGAGTAGAGAGCTTATTTGAGGAATAAAACCGGTGTGTCGGGTATTGATCATCAAGATTAGGTTGTCAAACAGCAACCTAGACCAGTTTACCGGAGTATCGGTCGTTATGACGGTCATGATGTTAAAGATCGTGGTACAGTAGGTATTGGTGACATCCTTTCCCAGAATGGCCTTACCAATGATGTCATTAAGGAGTTGATATTTGGCCCTCAACGATGATCGTGCATCGTGATCAACGACCGGAGAGTTGGAGCGGGAGAATTTCAGAGATATTTCGGCTTTCTGTTCAGCCGAAATAAATAGGTCTGTAAAACCTTCCTTGGGAAGGTCGAAGCATCGAGCGAAGTCTCGCTCGGGGAAGTCGAAAACTGTTCCTCTTACCCTTGAATGGATAAGAGTGTCGAAAAATGGAGTGCCGCGAAAAACTCTAGCATTGTGAAAGAATTCGATTACGGTTTCAGGAAATATGATATGTTTATCATCTAGGAAGGACCGAAGACCGGTACTCTCCAAAGACTTGATCATCTTGAAAATTTCGTAGTGTTTTGTTCCTTGTGCTGTGTCAAACTCAACTTGAAGAATGTTCTGGAACTGAGACATTTTTTCCTTAGTAAGATGAGAAGTTGAGAGTGTGAATATTTGTTTGATATTCATCTAACTTATATATCAGTTGGAGTGTGATATAGGTGAGTAGTATTATCTGGTGGGTAGCAGGTAATGTAGTTTATTAACCATAGGATAGAACATCTTGCATGATTTAGGTGTGTTTACAGCCTAAGGATGTGAGTCATAGGCCTGGACAATGAAAGATATCATATCTTCACGTCTTTTGAGGCATGACTGCTTTGTTTTGAAAAGGAATCTTTTCAGAACAGATACGTCCAAACACAGACAGTTGTTCCATTTTTGTTGGGAAGACAAATATTCCAAAGTATATTATATTCAAACCGGTTGGTTTTCAGTCATTGGTCCCGATGCAGTTAATTAATGTAGTTACTAAGTAACTGTTCGGTTTACTATAACTGATAGACAAAACGATTTTTCAATAAATACGATGGTAAATTCGATTTCTGACATTTTAGGAAGAACTGCCGGTTTTGTCTGTCCGAATCGATTTTTCCCTTTAGAGGTTAAAGTTTTTATATCGTCTAGACCGAGGATGTTTCTGAAGAAAGAAAACATAGCTTTCTGCAGAGGCTTTGTAAAGATATCGGCTACTTGTTAATCAGTTGATACGTATTCCAACCGGATGTGCTTCTGCATGACATGTTCCTTGATGAAATGATGCCTTATGTCGATGTGCTTGGTTCTAAAGTGTAGAACCGGATTTTATGTGATTGCTATGGAACTTGTGTTGTCACAGAAAATTGGAGACTCTTCGGCGGTGACACCAAAGTCCTTTAATGCTGTTGAATCCATAGAAGGTGTGAACAACAAGTTCCGGCTGTCAGATATTCAGCTTCTACGTTTGATGTTTTCTGTGCCATGAAACAAGCCGATCACCTAAGATTGGCATGTTCCGCTGATACTTTTTCTATCAACTTTACATCCTGCATAGTCTGCATCAGAATAGCTTGTTAGGTTAAAACTTGAGTCCTTTGGATACCATAATCCGACCTCAGGGGTTCCCTTTAGATATTTCAGGATTCGTTTAGCGGTTGTATTGTGAGATTGTTTGGGATTAACCTGGAATCTTCCACATACTCCAACCGCAAATAATATGTCCAGTCTGCTTGCTGTCAGGTACAGAAGTGAACCAATGATTCCACGATAGGCTGTCACGTCTACTCCCTAACCGTCATCATCTTTATCCAGCTTGATTGATGAGCTCATTGGAGTGGAGGCAAAGGAACATGTTTCCATTCCAAATTTCTTTAGAAGTTCCTTTGTATATTTGGACTGATTGATGAAAGTTCCTCCTTCGAGTTGTTTAACCTGAAGACCTAGGAAGAAACTTAATTCTCCCATCATACTCATTTCAAATTTGTTAGTCATCAGGGTTGAAAATTTATCACACAGCTTAGGATCAGTTGATCCGAAAATGATATCATCTACATATATTTGAACAAGTAGAATGTGTTTCTTTTTCTAAAATTTAAATAGGGTTTTATCTACTGAACCTATGGTGAAGTCATGATGTATTAGAAATGCGGTTAATGTATCATACTAAGCTCTAGAAGCCTTTTTTAAACCGTAAATGGCTTTATTTAGACGATATACATGATTAGCCAGGTCAGCATTTTTAAAACCGGGTGGTTGTTCAACATATACTTCTTCACGTAGGTCACCATTTAAAAATGCACTTTTAACATCCATTTGGAATACTTTAAAATTTTTGGTCTTGGACAAACCTTCTGAAAACCGGAATCTCATCTTCACTATCAGAATGGATATTATGAATCTCATCTTCACTATCAGAATGGATATTATGATTTTCCAACCTGGATAGTGAAGATGAGATTCCGGTTTTCAGAAGGTTTGTCCAAGACCAAATGGGTGTTGTTGAAACCCAACTGGATCAAGCTGCCACACAGTAGGAAGCTGACACCTCGACTCAAACTGAGGAAATCGGTCGGTCTGACACTATTTTTCAGCCTACCGATATGTCTAGTCTTGATCAAACAAACGGTAATTTGGTAGACATTCATAAACCGAATCTCAAAAGGAATACAAATCATCCTCTTGAGCTTATTATAGGTGACCCTTCAAAACCCGTCCAAACTAGGCTATAAAAACTAGAGGAATATTTTAATTCCTCTTTCATATCCCAGATTGAGCCGAAAAGGGTGGATGAAGCATTGTCGGATCGGACTAGATCTTGGCAATGCAAGAAGAGTTAAACTAGTTTGAGAGTAATAAAGTCTGGTATCTAGTCCCTAGACCGAAAGATCAACCGGTCATAGGAACAAGATGGGTATTCAGAAATAAACTCAATGAAGACGGTTTGGTTACGAGGAACATAGCTAGATTAGTGGCACAAGGATACAAATAGGAAGAAGGCATTGATTTTGAAGAATCATTTACTCCTGTAGCTAGAATTGAAGCAATTAGAATTTTTCTAGCCTTTGCTTCTTTCAAAAATTTTAAAGTTTTCAAAATGGATGTTAAAAGTGCATTTTTAAATGGAGACCTACGTGAAGAAGTATACGTTGAACAACCACCCGGTTTTAAAAATGTTGACCCGCCTAATCATGTATATCGTCTAAATAAAGCATTTTACGGTTTAAAACAAGCTCCTAGAGCTTGGTATGATACATTAACTGCATTTATGATACATCATGATTTTACCATAGGTTTAGTGGATAAAATACTATTTAAATTTGAGAAAAAGGGACATATTCTACTTGTTCAAATATATGTGGATGATATCATTTTTGGATCAACCCATCCCAAGTTGTGTGATAAATTCTCAACCCTGATGACTAACAAATTTGAAATGAGTATGATGGGAGAATTAAGCTTCTTCCTAGGTCTTCAGTTAAACAACTCGAAGGAGGAACCTTCATCAGCCAGCCCAAATATACAAAGGAACTTCTAAATAAATTTGGGATGGATACATGCTCTTCTGCCGCCACCCCAATGAGCTCATCAATCAAGCTGGATAAAGATGATGACGGTCAGGGAGTAGACTTGACCGCCTATCGTGGAATTATCGGTTTACTTTTATACCTGACAGCAAGTAGATCAGACATACTATTTGCAGTCGGAGTGTGTGGAAGATTCTAGGCTAATCCCAAACAGTCTCACTATACAGCCGCTAAACAAATCCTGAAATATCTAAAGGGAACCCCTGAAGTCGGTCTGTGGTATCCAAAAGACTCATCGTTTAATCTTACAAGCTATTCTGATGTAGATTATGTAGGATGTAAAGTTGACAGAAAAAGTACCAGCGGAACATGCCAATTCTTAGGTGATCGGCTTGTTTCATGGCACAACAAGAAGCAAACGTTGGTAGCTACATCAACCGCAGAAGTTGAATATCTGGCAGCCGGAAGTTTTTGTTTACAACTCCTATTGATTGAACAGCAACTAAAGGACTTCGGTATCACCGCTGAAGAGTCTCCTATTTTCTGTGACAACACAAGTGCTATAGCAATCACGTACAATCCGGTTTTACACTCTAGAACCAAGCACATCGACATAAGGCATCATTTCATCCGGGAACATGTCATGTAGAAACATATCCGGCTGGAATACGTATCAACCGATCAACAAGTAGCCAATATCTTCACAAAGCCCCTGCAGGAAGTTAAGTTTTCTTACTTCAGAAACATCCTCGGTTTAACCGATATTAATCAACTCATTTCTTAAACCTCTAACCTCTAAAGGGAAAAATCGGTTCAGATAGACAAAACCGGAATATCTTCCTAAAATGTCGAAAACCGAATTTACCATCATATTTATTGAAGAACCGCTTTGCTTATCAGTTACAGTAAACCGACCAGTTACTTAGTACCTACACTAATTAACTGCATCGGGACCAATGGCTGAAAACCAACCGGTTTGAATATAATATATTCTGGAATATTTTGCTTCCTAACAAAAATGGAACAATTGTCTGTGTTTGGACGTATCTGTTCTGAAAAGATACATTTTCAAAACAAAGCAGTCATGCCTCAAAAGACATGAAGATATGATATCTCCCACCGTCCAGGCCTATGACTCACACCCTTAGGCTGTAAACATACCTAATTCATGCAAGATGTTTTATCCTATAGTTAATAAACTAAATTACCTGGGACCCTCTAGATAATACTGATCACCTATATCACCTCCCAACTAATATATAAGTTAGATGAACATCAAACAAATATTCACAATATCAACCTGTCATCTCACTAAGACAAAAATTTCTTAGTTCCAAAACATTCTTCAAGTTGATTTTGACTCGACACATGGGACACAACACTACGAGATATTCAAAATGATTAAGTCCCTAGAAAGTATCGGTCTGAAGTCTTTCCTAGATGACAAACATGTCATCTTTCCCGAGACCGTAATCAAATTCTTCCATAATGATAGAGTCTTCCGTGGTACTCCATTCTTCGACACTCTTATCCAGTCAAGGGTAAGAAGAACGATTTTTGACTTCTTCGAAGGAAGGTCTTACTGAACTAAATGTCTCGGCTGAACAGAAAGCCGAGATATCTCTGGAATTTTCTCGCTCCAACTCTCCGGTCGATGACCACGGAGCTCGGTCATCGTTGAGGACTGAATATCAACTCCTCAACGACATCATCGGTAGGGCCATCCGGGGAAAGGATGTCACCAACACCTACTGCACCACAGTTTTCAACATCATGACCGCCATCACAACTGATACTCCGATCAATTGGTTTAGGCTGCTGTTTGACATCCTGATCTGGATGATCAATACCCATCATACCGGCTTCATTCCTCAAATCAGCTCTCTACTTATCGAACCTGGGGTTCCGCTCTGTCCAGGCGAAGGGCTGAACCAATCCCAGGTTTTGACCAGGGATTCCGCCGATTCCTTCTATGAGCGGTTCGAGAAAGCTTGGAAGAAGAAGAATAGAAAACTCACCTCCTCTGCCCATTACTCACTCCTTCGGACAACCGGTCATTTTGCTTCACGCACCAGCTGTATTTTTATCCTACTCGATCATGTTCCCTTTCGGTCTAATGTATGTTTCCTTCGGTTCAATGTAATCCACTTTTCATTAATAAAAATCTAGTAATTTTGAATTCCAACTGCATGGGAAATTGCACAAACTTAGTTAGTTCCCAAATAGATTCTCAACCTCGGTCTCCGCAACCGGTCAAAAGTGCCACTTCCCAAGACGTTTTGAAAACATAAATATTCCCCAACATTAATGAGACAAAAAGGAATATTAACATTAAATGCTCTTACTTTCCCTCCCATTTCAAATCTATTTAAGAAACCTCTCCCTCTCATCCCAACATAATTCAAAACAACATATTTTAAATCTCTATCTCTCTTAGCAAGATCTGAAAAATGTCTCATCGCACTCTCAGAAACTATCTTTGCATTGATTTTGATTCAGTACTTTCCATGGAAGACGTTGAAACAAGGGAATCAATCTTTGAATCCCTAGTCGAAACCGGACTTCGTGATTTCCTAGAAGAATCCAGACCTCTATTTATTCTAGAGGTACTGGAATTTTTCTCAAATACACATATGTGTAACGGTACCATTGTCTCCACCGTTAAAAACAATGTCATCGTTCTCCCTGAGAGCCGACTCGCCGGGATATTCAATTTTCCAACTGAGGGGTTCTCGGACTTTCCTTCAAGGGTGGGTAGTGCAGCGGTTGATTACGCTGAATTGTTCTCCGGATCCGAAACACCGGTTCAAAATCACGGCCTGAACGCCAATCTTGCTCCCCACATTAAACTCCTGCATGAGATCGTTAACCGGTCAATCATCTGCCAATCTCCAAATCAAAACTACTCCAGAAGAGCTTTCGACATGATGGCCTATATCGTCAGCTCAACCCCCATCAACTGGGCATCGATTATCTTCAACAACTTGAAGACCATGGTCGAAACGAAGAAACGGTTCGACTATGCTTCTCACCTGAGCCGGGTCATTCAGGCCTGCGTTCCAAATCTTGGACCGGGTACACCGATAAATCTCTCAAATGTCCTCAACGAGGAAGTGGCGGAAGACAAACTCTCTAGAATAATTTAGGTTCTAGGACGGTTAATTTTACCCTTGTATTTGTACTTCAAATCGACCTTCATATCGGTTCTATCATTATCATGTCTTTCTTCATTAATCGAATATCAATTTAAATTACAAGGTTCAAAAATCGGTTTAAATTTATTACCGGTTAAATCGCTTACCGCTTCCTTAATAATCAGTTAAAAGATTAATCGTTTTAATAACTTCCCGCCAAAAGACCTCCCGCCAAAAGGTTGCCTCCCAAAGGCTTACCGCCAACACGTTTTGGAGGGAAAATAGGTGCCCTTTTTCTGATGTGACGGCTCGCGTCGGTTCGTATTCCAGGCCGCAGCCTATAAATACTCCATTCACAATTTTATTTCCTTCTTCCGTGAATCTGCTTTCTCTCTCTAGCAATCCCATATCCTCAAATCTTCAATCTTTCCTACTTTCGGTCTCTCTAAGCAAAATCGGTCGTGATTCTGTACTCTTCACTCACATCTTCCAAGTGGACTTAGAAGAAATTCAAACCAACGGATCGATAGAGGCTAAACAAGTGCTAAATCTTATATCTGCCTCGGGTCTTGAACATTTTCTGAATGGACCGTTCGTCCTGTATCAAGACGCGGTCACGGAGTTTTTCTAAACCGCCGTACTCGATGAAGGAATTATATCCGCAACGGTCGGTGGAGAACCGTTTAAAATTACAAAAGAATCGGTTGTTGAAGTTCTCCGCTTACCGATAGAAGGGAGTGACTTCTCCGTGGAAACAGATGAGGACGAACTCCTTGCGGTTCGCTGTGATGTATCGGATACTGACCTACCGATAGTGGTGTCCGGTAAGAAAACGGACCTCAAACTGGAATACAGGCCAATTTGCGAGATTCTCTCTAAGTCGGTTCAAGGAAGAGGAGGCAACTACGATAGCCTCACACGTTCGAAAATTGAGATGCTGGCCGGCTTGGTCAGGGGCATTAAGATCAACTAGGCTAAGGTTGTTTTCTCCAATCTGTGTGAGATGGTGAATCCGACCTCAAAATGATGTCAAGGTTATGTCGTTCCACTCGGCAAGCTGATGCACCATTCACATATCGAAATCGGCCCGGATGTTCTTATACCCTCTAGCAAGATAATAAGATCTACTCATTTATTGGGAACAACGACTCGACCAGGCAGAGTAAAGGTCTCAACCGGTAAACAATCAACCACTCGTCCTAGGAAACTGCAGCCTAGAAAGAAAAAGGCTCCGGCGGGTGAACAATTAGGAAGCAAGACGGTTCCACACACATCTGGATCGGAAAATATTTAAGCCGACAATCCTAATCCGGAGGACTCCGTGCGTAGCTCTAGCCGGACCAACTCTTATAACACCGAGGAAAATTGGTTAGTCAAAGGAAAGGAGAAAGTAGTCGAAGAACAACCGGCAAAAATGTTAATGATGGAACCGGTTCAGCCAGACGACCGGAGGTATTTGAAATCGTGGACGACGACGTCCGACAATTGGGAGAGGGACTTGTCTTCCAAATAATAGAGCAACTTTTCGAGCAGGCTCATGTTGTGAGCAATGTCTACTATCAATGGGCTCTAGAACGGCAGGAACTCGGTTATACCGACATGTTACCAGAGCATTCCGCTCATCAGAGATATGAAAAACTGGTGGAGATGGAAAGGTCGGTGTTCGACCTTACAAAGACGAAGAGCGTGGTCACCGCTCTTAGAAGAGGAAGGATGGTTGAACCGCACGCCCGGTTGATAGAACTCACCGGCCACATCCGTCACCTTCGTGAAAAGAATGTCCCTGAAGATGAGAAAACCCAGCTCGATGTAATAATGCTGGAAATGTTAACGGCTAAGGAACGAGAGCTAACCGATGAGATGACGCGGTTGGAATCGGATCCCGCTCATCAAGAAACTTCACACTTTTCCAGATCTCATCCTGAAGGTGATGAGGGTTACGAATCCAATGGCGGTCCGAATCCAAATGAGGCTGAGAATGACCCTCCTCCACCAGAACCCATAGTCAACAAAATTAAAACGGAAACGGATACTCTGCTCACCGATCAACCTAGGTCTCCACAAACCGACAAGACGCTGGTGTCTGCTCTAACCAAGGACGATGTCAAGGATGTAATCGAGAAATTTTGTTAGGATGCCATCATGCCGTGGTAAAAGAAAATTAAGGAAAGAGCGAAGAAATCCAACCGGTTGATTGAGTCTACGGGTGAAAACTGAACTCTGCCATCCAACGGCTTACATCCAGTGAAGATAACTACGGCCTAACCGACCAACTATTCAGCTCCACGACACAGAGAACTACAATTCTGGAGAACGGTCTTGCTCAAAGGCTAATGACTCTTGAAGATGGTCACAAACAAACCGCCCAACAGCTTACATCAACGGATCAAAAGCTGGCAACTTTTGAAGAAGGTCTGCTTCAATCCGCTATCCAGGCCGGTTCAGTACCTTAAAGAATGGCAGCGCTTAAAGAGAAGCATGGCCAGACCTAAGCTGAGCTACAAGCGGTCTCCGAACAGCTGGCAGAGATGATCGCGGCCAAGCTATCAGCCGACGAAGCGCTTGAGAAAGCGAATGAGATCGCGGCTCAAAAGCTCCAAGAAATTGAAAACGAAAACGTGCGGTTACAAAAGGAAAGGGAACAAGCGAATGCAGACCTAGCTCAACATGTTCAATTAGTAGAAAATGCCGCACCAGAACAAGCGGTTCAAGCAAATGAGGACGTGGCCTGGCTAATCCAACAACACTTGATAATAGAAGATATAGCCGCAGTAAATAAGCAATCAAAGGTGGCTTCTCCATCAACCGGACCGGCAACCAGAAAGAGAAAGGCCTCCAAAAATGCAGTGGCTAAACAGACTCAATAGTTGTTGGACGACATTGCTGAACCGATTGCTGCTCCTCCTTTCACCCCGGTTCCTCCAGAAGTTGAAGACATTGAGGAAGAGGATATACCGCTGAACAAAAGAGCGCGGGGTATCGATGCGATTCCACTCAGATCGGTTTCCTCACAGGATTCACCATTCACCGGAACCTCGGGCGGTCAAGCATCTGCCTCCGGATTTGGCGTCGATCTCTGCAATCCGGGAAAGGGAGTGATGGTTGAATACATACTCGAGAGATACATGCCCAAGAACATCAAGAAGAGGGAATAAACTTTCGATTATATGTTGTTTTTGTTTATGTCAATTTTATTTCCTACCTTTATATATATAAAGTATTTTTGAAATCCGGCCTACTTCTTACTTCTTACATGGTTTTGAATATTGTAAATAAAATAATCAAAAAGGGGGAAGTTGATAAGATAAAATTTTTCTTCAAAAACAAAATTTTTCTCAAACTTTTCCAAAATTTTTCTAAAAATTTTTCTAAGTCTCTTTCAAAAATCCGGCCAAACAAACTTTAAACAACCAGCCTACTTCTTACTTCTTACATTGTTTTGAATATTTTAAATAAAATAATCAAAAAGGGAGAAATTGTTAGATAAATCAGACCGGTTAAAATAAGAACTTAACAAAAACAAATTTCTTGTGTAGCAACGGTCAAGAACATTGAACGGTCAAGAATTTGACCGATCAAGAATCCAACCGATCAAAAAATCTAACCGGTTAGAAGAAGAAGCAGAGGATGTATCCAAAACTGGAAAGCTATCTGGTTAACCTGAAGCTATGAACAACTGGTCGACATCCTAAATCGAAATGCATCCAACCGGAAAATCGATGAAGAGGCTAGTTAGAGAAAGAAGCCAAGGATATCAAACTAAGTACAGCTTACAAATCGGTGCAAACAGATACTTTGAGTATCTGTGGAAGATGATACCAAAGGAACAGACGATAACATTGCCATATCCATACAAGTTTGATGATACTATGCAGGTTGCAGAAGATTGCCTGAAGAGATCTTTCCACTCTGGAATAAGTTAGAGGCGCAACCTTCCAGGTGTAGGCAACTGTCCAACCGACAGTTGCTATATTAAGTAAAAGACAAACCTAGCCGGTTTGACCTATGCCTTGAATGTTTATACCGCCAGTTCTGCAACACTGAACCTCTACTCTACCAATCAGAATCAAGGATTACCCTGAAGGTATTCGTTGAAGAAATGTGACCGTTGACACATTTCACCTATAAAAGAAGTAGCTGAAGAGGAGTAAATACAGTTACAAGAGACAACAATTAAGAGTTCTAACAACCCAAGTTACAAGTTGTGTTTATATCTCTAAGATTAAAAAACTTAAGTGTGTATTTGAAGTGAGACTACAATTTCTGTGAGAATTGTATGAGTGTTTATCGAGCAGCAAATAAGTCTCGATCGGGTATTGTGTTTGTGTATTCCTTAGTAAAAATCCTTCTCGCGGTTTCGAGAAGAAAGGGTGACGTAGGAGCTTTATCTCCGAACATCCATAAAAACCTCATACTAACTGATTTACATCATTCTAACCGATTCACTAAACCTTAAACCGACCTCCTAATTTCCAAACCGATATTCTCTAGATTTTATCTTTATTCATCCTGTGTGTGAGTTGCTTCAACCTGAAATAAACCACTTCCGCACTTGAACTCGGTTCAAGGGTTTGTGACAGTTTGTGTAGTATTGAAACCCGGTGTTAATCTCTAACCAGATTAAACACCAACTGTTCAGTATTGTCAGAAGGTGTAAACTGGCCAGACCCTGGTCTACTAACCCCAATCTGGATCCTATCAGATACCTTCAGGGTAATCCTTGAATCTAATTGGTTGAGTAGAGGTTCAACATTGCATTAATTGCGGTTTAAGTTTCCAAGGCATGGAGCAGACCGACTTCATTTGTCTTTTACTTAATATGGCAAGCGCGGTTTGGCTAGTTGCCTGATTCTGGAAAGCTACACCTTTGACTTGTACCAAAATGGCAACTATTTCTTCAAGCAATCTTCTGCAGCCTTCAGAGTATCATCATACTTGTATGGATATGGCAATGTCACAGTCTGATCCTTTGATATCATCTTCCGTAGATACTCAAAGTGTTCGTTTACACCAATTTGCTGATTGTACTTAATTTGATAATCTTGAATTCTTTCTTTAAGTAGTCTCCTCGTCGGTTTTAGATTGAATACTTCATTTCGGTTTATGATGTCTACCAGTTGTTCATAGCTTCAGGTTAACCGGATAACTTCCGGTTTTGGATACATCCTTTGCTTCTTGTTCTAACCGGTTTGATTACTTGCCCGATTAGATTCTTGACCGTTCAAAGTTCTTGACCGTTCCTGCACAGGAAATTTGTTTTTGTTAAGTTCTTATTTTAACCGATCTAATTTATCTATCACGGTTGTACACATATACTATTTTATTGATTTTCAAAAATCAATTGGTGACTCTATTTCAAACAAATAATCTTTTAAATTAATTATTTTTAATTAATTTAAACAAACGGATTTCGAAAAAATTAAATTGTAATTTAGTTATCGCAAATCTCCGTATTAATTAAATTTGAATCTAAATTAATTATTTTTAATTAATTTTAAAAACTATTAGAAATTATTTAAAATCTTTTAAAATAATGTTTTATTTTAAAAAGATTTTTAAGACGCAAACCGAGGTTAAAATTTTCGAACTTCGAGCTTTTACAAAGCCAAAGTGTTTTTCGGGATTACAAATATATAATTATTTATTTATTAAAAAAATATATAAAAGAGAATTAAAAAGAGAATTTTTTTTAAAAGTTTCATAATTAATCATTCATTTATTATATCATACCCATTAACTTACAGTCGGTTTTAAATTTAAATGATCAACCCGAATCATTTTGTCTAACAAAAAGATACAAATCACTCACAACGCTATACCCGCTAATTCTTGCGATATATATATATATATATATATATATATATATATATATATATATATATATTTATTTATTTATTTATTTATTTGGATTTTACAAATCTTCTAACACCTTTAACCATTTCATAGTTTTCTTCGTTCCTAATGCAGTTGTTAACGCATCTTTCATTCCACAAGATTTGATCTCTCCTTTGACCTCCTTTTCTAACAACTCATTTATATAATTTATTTATATATAATAAATAAATCCACAAACTCTAATTTTATTTATCCAAGTAATATAATGATTATATCGTCATATTTGTCCTCACGGGCTTTACGTCAAAACACTGATCAATTAACTTCTTTATTGTTTGTTAGCAATTAATTTTTTCTCTCCCTACTATTACAAACTTATATGTTTACACACATGAATTACTTTCTAAAATAGAAAAGTATATGTTTACTACTTCGGTCTCCAAACTAATGTAACCTTAACAGACATTCTATGATATATTTACAATGCACAATCCATTAGTAGATCTGAAAACAGAGCATCACTCATTTCATGTGTTGCTTAGGTATTGTACAGTTTTATAAGTGCACTCAACTCGTATAACATTGACATCCCTTATTCAAAAATTTCATAAACGCTTATGGGTTTTCTGTATAGGTATCATATATTGTCTCACATATATTAATAGTTTCAAAGTTGTCATAATAATTATCAGTTGGCTTCTATTGACACTAAAATGTACTGTATCTTTTCGACAGGCTCACTATGCCACATCCAATTCACGTAATTTTGACTAAAACCATGCTAAACCTTATAAAGATGCACTAAAATGGACTTAATCGGTCCTTTTAAAAGATTAATACATTTGCAATAATGACAATACACTAAACTTGGGTCCATATTAGGATTCTATAAACAACCTCTAATGATACATTTGCAGCAATGTCAATACATTAAAGGAAAGTGTTTTATCAAATAATTGACTGATATTTGATCTTTAATGATAATGATAGTTATCAGCACAAGAAGAAAAATTATAATTGGGATAAGTTAGACAGGGATTGTCAATTGAATATTTTTGCAATTTCTTATATTGCTCTGATAAGTGTGGTTTCTTCTCTTCTAGAGAGATGAGTTGTTTAAGATATATATTCTTCTTCAGCGGGTTTTACACATATGGAAGTTGAATACTATTTTATCGATTTTATCGAAATTAAAAAGACTATTAAAAAAAAGTGGATCATAAATCCCTAATGGTTAAATTTGGAAAGTTATGTGACCATGAAACGGGTGATTAACCGTTATTATTCTGACATAAATATGTACCTTTCGAACCTCCAAAATTCGGTCCGACCGAACAGTTTTTTCGAAAATCTAATCCAAAAATTTCTAGTTTGAAATATTACTCTTTCTCTCCCCGATCTTGACCAAAAAATTAATGAGCTAGGGTTTCTTCCCAATTAACTTTCCAATCATCAGAGTCGGTGATATCTTTCTCCATCAACAAACCTTGTTAGTTCTTATTATCAGATCTTCTAAGAATAATAATGAAGAAAGAAAATATAGGAAAAAATAGGAAGGACAATAATATTTGTTGATGAGGAAAAGTTATAAGAGTCTTAAGTGTTATATATCAACATTTATATACAACCTTTATAATAGAATAATTAGCCTAGAAACCCTAAAATAATTATACATACAAGCCCAAACCCATTAATAATTAAATAAGCCTTAATTACATAAAAGACAATAAAGACCCATAACTTGTAATTTGCTAACAATCAATTCTTATAATCTCCCTCGTAAACTTGATTTGGTTTGAGATTATTCACGCAGAGTAGCTCTTGCATTTCCACAAATTTGACTCTTGTAAGTGCCTTGGTGAGAATGTTTGCACGTTGATCTATGGTGCTTACGAACACTACGATGATCTGTCGATTCTCGACACATTCACGGATGAAATGGAACCGAGTGGCAATGTGTTTGATGTGTCTATGAAACACTGAGTTCTTCATTAATGTAAAGATAAAGTAACAATTTCGATGCTTCTAATATTGTCATGTGATTAGATTCCCGTTGAGATAAAACACCATCCCTTCGGTACTTTTTTCTTATGAGTCACCGACTAGATCGTAGTTAGTAAAATCAACGATTTTTTCATCTTCTCGTCCTCTTCTTAACTAAATCTCATACCTCGTTGTTCCCTTCACATAACGAAGAATGTGTTTTACTACATTTTAGTGTAGAGTGGTAGGTTGCTCCATGTATTGACTCACTATGCCAACTACATAAGAGATATCGGATTGAATGTGCGTCAAGTACTTGAGACACCCGATGATACGTCTATACTCCTTCGGATCCACTAAGCTTCCGTCTACATCCTTTCTGAGCTACAACTTTGCTTCCATCGGATACTTGCTCGAGTTGTAATCCTCCATTGCAAACTGTTTCAACACTTTCTTTGCATAAATTGTTTTCTTCACCTCGATGATATCTTTCTTTCGGTCCACCTCGATAACAAGGTAGCATGAGAGTAGCCCGAGATCACTCAACATGAACTCCTTCATCATCTATTTTTTGAAATCCTCAACGCCTTTCATGCTTGATCTTGTCACGATCAAGTCGTAGACATATATAGTAATAATGAGTACTTCTTCTCCCTAGTTTCTCTGGTACACAACCTGTTTTTGAGAACATTTTACGAAGCCTAGACTCATCATTCTCTTGTTAAGTCAAGTGTTCCACGCTCTTGGTGCTTGACGTAGTCCATAGAGAGCCTTGCATAACTTGTACATCTTGTGCTCTTTATTTTTGACGATAAAGCCTTTAGGTTGAGAGACGTAGTCTTCTTATTTGATGTCACCAATAAGAAATGTTGATTTGACATCCAAGTGGTGGATCTCCCATCCACGAAGAGCTGTGATGACAAGAATTAGTCTAACTATTTCAAGTTTCGCCACCGATGTAAAGATCTCCTCAAATTCAACGTCTTGATTCTTCACATAACTTTTCACTACCAATCTCACTTTGTTCTTGAGGATGTTGCCTTCTCTTTCTCTTTTCAACTTGAATACCCACTTTAACCTGATGGTCTTATGGTCGAGTGGTAAGTTAGTGAGCTCTCTTGTCTTATTCTTTTTGATGGACTCGAGCTCTTTCTTCATGGCCACATTCCACGACTCTTCATGACATCATTCTTGAGAAACAAAAATTCATTAAGATCCATCTCTACGATTGGTGCATCCGTGTAGACATCTCGTAGGATTCCAAACTCAACGAATTGTACCACTTCCATTTCTTCCCCTCACCGCACAACATCTCTACTCACATGGTTTTCCCACAAACTGGATCAAGAAACATGTGCGCCTTGCTTCCATCTTAGAACTTCACATTTATGGTGATCTTCTCGGTGAGCTCATTAAGATTCTCTCGATGGCTCGTCATATGGTTGTTGGCTCCATTGTAAAGGTACCACACGTCGGTGTGATTATACTCATTGTCACTTACGAGGAGTTTCTCCATGACTTTCTCTTCATTGAGCAATAATACCTCTTGTTCCTCCTTGGACAGTTCTTGAACGAACTCTTCAAGGTTTGTCTCCTCGTCTTCTTGAGCATAGAATTCTTCACTTCCTCAAGAAACATTAATGGTGGCTCCTCCTCATAGAAGATAGTGAGGTTTTCCTCATCGTCGTGCCTTTTATTGGGGCACTCAGACTCATAGTGCCCTTACTTTTGGCAAGCATAACACTTCATTGTGATTTAGACTTTGTTGGTCTTGGTGTTTTCTTGTTGAAGTGAGCTTTCTGCACAACCTATATTTTGACCTTTCCCTCTTCCACGATCTTGGTTATCTCCACCGTTATCGATGCGACTCGACGATCCAAAAGAAAAATTAGCTTCTCCATTTTTCTTCATTCGTGACATCCATTCATCATGCATGAGCAATATGTGCTCCTCCTCTTAGTCTTCATTGCTGCAAAGTCTCTCCTTGTGAACTTTGAGACAACCGACGATCTCCTCAATGGTCATATTCTTGAGGCCACCAAATTGCTCGATCGTGGTAATGATCTGCATGTATGTTTATGGTACAACTTTAAGGAACTTTTTGACGAAGGAGATCTCCTCCACCTTCTTTCCTAAAGAACGAATATCAGTCACGATAGATGTCAATTTCATGGCGAAATTATCCACTAATTCCCCATTTTCATGCGAATCGCCTCAAAGTGTTTCTTCAAGATTAGCACTTTTGCCTCCTTAACTCTCTCCACTCCAACATGTATCGTCTTTAGCGTCTCTCATGATAGCTTGGCAGAATCCTTCTCGGCCTCCATGAGAAGGAAATCCCCGGGGAGCGCTTGATAGATGGCGGTGAGAGCCATTCTATCCTTCCATTTGTCAACCTTGTCCAGCATAACAACTTCTCACACTCCTTGCGCTTGTAAGTTTACCCGCATCTTTAACACCCACACTGAGTAATTAATCTTTGTGAGTAACGGATAGGAGAGCGTCATGTTCCCCTCTCTTCCGATCTTCATTCTCCTCGCATTTATGATTAATCTTGTCAACGATATCTTCTTCAGATAGTCTCTAATACCAAATGTTGGTTCAGATTATCGGATCTTCTAAAAATGATAATGCATGCTACGAAGGATAGAGTCGACTCTGATACAATCAACTATCTATCAATACATATACTCACGAAGATAGCACCTACCCTAGGGACAGTTCAAGTTGAGAGAGATGTATGAACTGTCTAAACAAGAAACCGAACAACCCGTTCAGATATTCACAAACAAGAAGTCACTGTTCATATGTTATGATATTAATATACCACACAAATTTGCAAAAATACTTAAAAAGGAGGATGGCAAGACGATGTAACGTGGGATCCGCTCAAGGACCTACTGGTTTAGGTAAATATATAATGCGTTCCCCAACTAGGGAAGTCATTTTAAGGGTTCGATAAATTCCTACCTCTCTATCTCGTATATGTTTGGATTTTTCAAAACTCCATGGACATGTATGAAGAAAAAAAACGTTGAAAAAATTGGAAAGGACACTAAGATTTGTTGAAGAGGAAAAGTTTTAAGAGTCTTAAGTGTTATAAATCAATATTTTTGCATACAAGCCCAAGCTCAATAATAATTAAATAAGTCCTAATTGTATACAAGACAATTAAGACCCACAACTTTCAATTTGCTCACAATTAATGCTTAGACTCACATAAATATTACATTTTCTCACTCCTCGATCTAGACCTAAAGTTTTTCTAAGCTAGAGTTTCTTCTTTGTTAACTTTCGGATCATCGGAGCTGGTAATATCTTTCTCCATCAATAGACCTTTGCAACTGCAATTGTGCGTGCATCATTTCTCTAACTATATAATCGGGAGTAATCACGATTATAGTTTCTAGATCGGATATTTAGGTCGTTTTCGGCAAGATCGGCACATTCGGCACGATCGGCACGAACAACACAAACGACACGGATTCTCGCCGCGATTGCGCTTCTACATCGGAAGTCGGCCGCCATCCTCCAGAACCTTCGATTGGTTGTCGTGCGCCCTCTAGAACGTGTTCTGTTGTGCAAGGAACGGTCGCGGTCATCTTCTTTTACCGTTGACCGGAGCATTTCGTCAAACCCCCTTCTGCAGAGACTTGACGTCGAATCGGCGTCGGTCGCCCTCCTCTTCTCACTTTTCGTTTACAGGTTAGTTCGGACCTCGGCCGGGAAATCAAACCACACCGCGAGGTGCGGGTAGGTCTCCATTGAACTTCTTTATCGCCGTTTGAATCAAGTGTTCGGTCTGGAGGAAGCTTTCGTAGCTACAGACCGTTCCAAAATTGCTTAAACCCTTTCTTGTTTTAGCAATTATTTTCAAGCCCCTGTTCCGGTGCGATTGGTTTCCAATCGTGCTGTTTGCGCCCACCCTTTGCTGCAGAATTCCAACTTTTGTGGCTCCTTTGAAGATTAGGCAGTTTGCGCTTGATCTTTCCAATGACTGGAACGCGCCTGTCCAGTGTAGTTACTCGGGCAAGGGGCGTCCTTCAAGTCCGCCCTGATGATCCTAAGAAGGTGATGAAGGGGCCGTCGACAAGCAGCAAGGCTAAGTCTGATAGACGAACTCGCAGGTCTCTTAACAATCCCAAGAAGCATAAGCCAGAAATCATGGATGAAGTCCTAAACAACGGAGACGATGCCCCTATTGATTTTATGCCCAATACATCATAGGATATGAGTTCTTTTCCACATGCTGATGAATTACATGAGAATAGTTCTATTAGGGATTCATACTGTAACAATATGCATATTTATAATAGAAATGATATGATTGAATTGATAGGAAAAGACAATATTGCATTTAGATATGATAGAACTTTAATTCCAGAAAATTTTGTTGTTACTAGACTTGCTGCACAGAATGGACGGTTAGAGTCGCTGGTTGGTACCCTAGACCTCATCGGTCATTCTGTTGGGAAATTGGATTTGAAATCTTGTCTTGTTGAAATTGATGACAATCGGGTCGCTTGTGCTGAAAATTCGGTCCCAATGTTGGAGATAATTTGTCAAAAAGTCTCTAAGGTAATGCAGGAAAATGACATAAATTGTACAGGTTTATTGGGTCCTATTGAAAGCTCAAAATTGGGGTCTGATTCTGAATCGGGTGAAAACATTATGCTGAGATTTATGTCTGTTTTAAATGATCCTACTGAAGTTGGTACTGGTGTTCCTATTGAGGTAAGTATGATAGAGCTGAATAAGACTGTTGATCGAGAATTAATAGGTTCAAAGAATATTACAAGGTCGGGGTCAGTTTCAGAAGCAGGAAAACATGACAGTTTGGGTAATTCAGGTGCAGAGAAAGATCAGAAAACAAATTTTACCGGTCCTGCTAGAGAGGATGCTAAACTGGGCAAAATAAATCATTTTGAAATTGCCTCTACAGGGTTGGAGATATCAACTGCTCAGAGTTCATTAGGTCTAAAGAATGATATAATTTCTGAATGCAATGAGAAATCTTGCAAATCTAAAAGTCTCGGGTTCCATTAATGATCAGAATGCTAAGTCTACCTGTCCTGCTAAGGATCAAATGGAAAGTCAGATATCCAGACTATGTACTAGGCTTGAAAAAGGTTGTACAAAAGACACTAAATGCGCCCACAATTCTGAAACTGAGGCTAAAAATTGCAGGATCTTCTAAACAGCCTACACATCTAACTGAAACTGTTAAAGGACATAGTCTAACAGAATCTGGAAACACTAAAGAAATTGGATCTGAGTTAGAGTTATTCATGTAAATAAATTCAGCTAAATTAGAAAATCCTAATAATACAGATCTAAAGGATGATGAACTGAACTTGATTGGTATAGACAATAGTAAAGCTTGACTGGAAATTATATTGATTCGTTGATTGATGACATCATGAATGACAATATGGGTCTGGGTATGGATCTCATGGAAGATACAAATAAGTTGGGTCAGAATATAAGTCAGGGTATAAGAGGTGAAGAATGTATGAAACTGGAAGAATTAGCCAACGGTTTTCGCTTGGCCGGGTCTGATGAGGGGTTAGCCAACAGTTTTCGCTTGGCCAGGTCTAATATGGGGTTAGCCAACGGTTTTCGCTTGGCTGAGTCTGAAAAAGATAATTTGGTTGCAAAAAAGTTGAGTCTAACAACGGTGGATAACATGAATATTCAAGTCAATGATCCTGAACACGCCGGTCCTGGACACACTAAAACTACTCATGGCATTGGTCATATCTCTTCAAATGCCGGTCCTAGCTCTTCAAATGCGGTCCTAGCTCTTCAAACGTCGGTCATAGCTCTTCAAATGCTGGTCCCAGCACTTCTAATGACAGTCCTAGCTCTTCTAATGCCAGTCCTAGCTCTTCTAATGCCGGTCCTATCTCTTTAAATGTCGGTCCTGACATCACATATTCACCTTCTACCGGTCTTAATCGCCAAGATAATAAATCTACTAACAAAGCTATGAGCCACCGGTCGAATCAAAAGAACCAAAGCATAGATGTTGATTTGGAATCAGACGATACCACTGACTATGATGAAACAATAATATGCGACCTCGAATATCATAAGTCCATGAAGAAGATATCGGCAACAAAGATCAAACCAAAAGCAAAGAGGCATAATTCTTCCAAAACAAGTGCTGAAATTGAAAAGATCGATCAAGAAAACGGAACTAATAATTCTAAAACAGTTAAGAAGGGTAAGAATGGATCGAAAATCAAAGAAAGGAAAAACATGAAGGCAAATAACTCAAGTTCTAAGAAGAATGCTGAAGTAAATCCCAAGGAAACTGTGACACCCGAGGCTATCCCTGAGATATTGAACCTGGGTGCGTTTTCTCCACTCGTTAATCTGGATCCTGAAATGCCAATTGATAGCATTCAAAAGAGGAAAACTGATACACAAGAGAAGAGCACTAAAGGGGATATTCTAAAGAAGATCGGAACAATTGAAGGCAATGGTTTTGTGGGAAATATAAGGGTTAGATGGGCCGAAAAGAACAAACAAGTCAGGAAAGATAACATCCCTGAAACAGTCAGGAAAGAAAATACTCAAGCTAATAACAAGGATCCTACTGCTGGTCCAACGTGGTCAATGAGGAAAAACGAAATAGCAAATTTGGCAGGACTGAGAAACCAGATGAAGAAGCTATTTTTCCAAATTAATAAACAAGAGATTACGATGCCCCAAGAGAGAAATGATCAGTTGAATGCTCAGTTCAACAATCACAATCTAAAGAATTGGAATCTCTTCAACAAAGACCAATATGATGAAGTGATCAAGTGGACAGTTGACGCCATGAAGGAAATTTCGAAATGTAATAAAATAAAGGTGTACACAATCATGAGAAACCCAAACAAAACTTGTCAAGAAGGAAAGGTGTGGAATGGAAATGCCATGAGCGATCCAGAAAAGGGAAAATTCCAGATAGACACCTTATTCCCAAAGGTAATTACACTTGATCATCCGCACCGGTTTGAGCTCCCACAAGAAATTGAAGAAAAATGTGTCAAGGCATGGGAGTTTGTCATAGTTGGTCATTTTATATGCAACATGAAGGCACCATTTGCTGAGGTTAAAATAACGTTGATGGGTCAGTGGGAATCCTCTAGTTTGCCTTGACACATTTTTCTTCAATTTCTTGTGGGAGCCATTTGCAACATGAAGGCACCATTTGCTGAGGTTAAAATAACGTTGATGGGTCAATGATCACAGATTCTACTTTCTATCCTTCAGGAATGGAAGAGAAATAAAGTCGATCATAGAGAGAGAATATACTTTTATCAGGGGAAAAAGATTCAAGTTGTACAAGTGGAGCGAGGAACTTAATACTAATCATAGACCGCCTGAACATGAACAAATCTGGGTGAATCTCAAGAATGTTCCACCACACATGTGCAAGCCGATGGGCCTGGCCTATATTTCAAGCATTATAGGCAAACCACTTATGTTTGACCCAGCAATAGAAGGCTACGAGCGTGCATCTGTGGCCAGAGTTAGTGTCGAAATCCATCCAAGTAGCTCTCTTCCAATCAAGCTTGAACTTAAAGATAGACTAGGAAATTTATTTGACATTGGAGTACAATACGAATGGAAACCAAATCGATGTATATGGTGTAGCACTTTCACACACGCTACGAATAAATGTCCAGTCAATAATAATCTAAAATCGAAGGCCAATAACAATACTCAAGTAAGCGATATCAATGACTCTAACCAGGCTCAGGTTGAGAGAAATGTGAACAGGTCTGAACTTAACAGCAATTAACGCACTGAGGATGATAAGATGGGCAACCAAAAGCAAGAAAAGATAAGGGTAAGGAAGAAGATAGGAAAAAGAATGAAGTGGGTAAGGGTACAAGCTGGCCCTACTAACGTTGATCATATTGGTCATGTTCAGGGCACCGGTCCTAGGGATTATGTTTTCTCAAGAATAGGTCTTATTCCAAATGTCAGTCCTGGTCAGGGTATCGGTCCTGATAAAGCTGGACATAGACACACCTGTCCTAAAGCGTCTCATAAAGCTACTGTTCCTAGCCATATTGACCATATTAAGCCTGGTCTTGGACTTGTTGATCATGAAACTACTCAAGCTACCGGACTTGCTACTACAAGTCCTGATGAAAAATGTGCAACCATTGCTGATCCCGGCTATATTGGTCCTAATACTGGCATAATTCCTATTATTGTGGATGATACTATTGTTAGTCCTAACTCCACCGATCCCAATACTGATCAAAGAACTGGTCTTGATGTAACTACATGTCCCAGTTCCAATGTTTCTGAAATTCAAAGATCTATGCGACGGGGAATACTTGGCCCATATGAAACAAGCAAAATTGGATCTGAAGGCACTCCAATAGGTCATGAGTTTACTCTTCACAGTTCTAGGAATGCAAGTAGGAACCGAAAAAACAATGTCATCAAAATTCGAAATGACCTGATCCTTGGGCTCAGAGCCACCTTTTGAGATGATGAATAAGATAATCTTGGAATAAGTAATAAAGAAGCTCTTGAGAATGGACTGGGAAATCTTGGGTTTTGTGAAATCAAAAGATCAAGTGCAGAAGAAGACAATTTGGTCTTGAATAAGACAGTGAGCCTTAGTTCTGAAGTAGGGCGAATTAAAACCGATAACAAACATGAATCCAGTAGTGAAGAGGTTCAAAGTCAGAAAAGACCTACTAAAGCAGAACAAGATGAAAATCGAAGACAAAGTAGAAAGATCCTGGGTCTAGAAGCTACTAAATCTATCATGGGAGAAGATGAGATCTACATGAGGAAACCTTCACTCAATGGCAATAGTATTCCATGTAATCAAACTGTATCCATTGTGGATAGTGAGGCAAGTGATGCTTATGATTTCTCTGATGAAGAGGTCCAGGACAGTTTGGAAAGTCAGGAACCCAACACTTATATTCATTAATGAATATAGTGACAAGGAACATAAGGGGACTCAATGACCCTCTAAAATGTAAAGAAATCAGGAGGATCATTGAGAATTAGAAGATCACTATTATGGGTATTCTTGAGATAAAAGTCAAAAGTCGGAACGTTGAGAAGGTTAGCAAACTGTGTATTGATAGTAGCTGGGAAATCATTCACAACTCAAATGACAAAACGGGCAGAATCTTGGTTATTTGGGATAACAAAGTTGTTGAGGTGATGACTCTCTTTTCGAATGATCAAGCAATCCTAGTGGAGGTCAAAGACAAAATCACAAGAATCATGTTTAATCTTGTTATTGTCTATGGTAGCAACTCAAACACTTACAGAAGACTCCCCTGGAATTGTCTTAGAAACTAGATCGGTATTGATAAATCTTGGGCTGTCCTCGGTGATTACAACGTAACCAGAATCGAATCTGATCGTAGCCCAGAATCTGAAATTACTGGGGATATGATTGACTTTAATGACTGCATCAGAGATATAGGTTGTATCGAGCCTACCAATTCTGGGAACTTCTTCACTTGGTCTTCTACGAGAGGGAATGAGCAAATTAGAAAAAGTAGAATTGACAGATGTCTGGTAAATGAGAACTGGATTAACCAATTTCCGAGAAGTCAACTTCATGTTTTGAATCCGGGTATATCTGATCACTGCCCGATTAAATTGTTCTGGGAAAAGGAAGAAAGGTTCAAAAGGCCCTTTAAATTTTTCAATTTCTAGATGGATAATGATAAATTCAAGAGTATTCTCGAAAGTGTAAGGTCAACAGATGTCCGAGGTTCCAACATGTACAGGGTTTCTGAGAAGCTTAAGCTCCTGAAGAATCATCTCCAAAGTTTTGACAAGAAGAAGTTCAGCAATATCTCCAACAGAGTTTTGACTGCTAGAGAAGAACTGGAAGAGGTTTAGAAAAAGTTATTAAGAGATGATAGTGATGAACAACTCAATGAAACAGAAAGATATGCTCTTGAAAACTTCAGGAAGTTGAGTCTGCTTGAAGAGAATTTTGTTAGACAGAAATCAAGACAGAGCTGGCTTTCGTTGGGTGACAAAAACACAGCTTTCTTCTACAGAAAATGCAAGGCTAGAAACATGAGAAACAATGTGTACAGGCTGAAGAATTATGATGGTGAATATGTTCAGGGTCAAAAGGGTGTCCAAGATCTGGCTATTGATTTCTATAAGCAGCTTATGGGTACAAGAAAGCAGCATCAATGTCACCTGAATACCTTGTATCAAATTATTGATAGGAAAATCTCTGCAGAAGATAGTCGTGAGTTGATAAGGGTGGTCACGAAGGTTGAGGTTAATGAAGCTCTGTTTAGTATTGATGGGAATAAAAGCCCGGGTCCTGATGAGTTTAATGCACAGTTCTTCAAAGATAGTTGGTCGGTTGTGGGTAAAGATGTTACTGATGGGGTTCTTGAGTTTTTCAAAAACAGGAAGATGTTAAAGCAATGGAATACAGCGGTCCTAACCTTGATCTCCCAAACTTCGGTACCTGAGAAAGTACAAGATTTCAGACCAATTTCCTGCTGCAATGTGATTAATAAAATAATTTCAAAAATCATTTCTAAACGTTTTAAAAATGTAATAGGAAAAATAATAAATCTTAATCAATCTGCATTCATCCCCGGTAGGACAATCTCTCATAATATTCTTCTCATGCAGAGCCTATTAAAAGGCTACAGGAAAAATAAAATATCCAAGCAAACCAATTCAGCAAACTAAATTTTTTTAGCTATCGAACATAAACAATCCTTTTTTTCAGCTAACAGTTTTCAACTTTTTTAGCTTTAGTTTTTTTCTTTTTAAAGAAGCCAATTGAGCATTTTTTTGGTATTAACGAATCATATCGAAAAACCTCATTTTTTTCAGTGATTATAAGAGAATCTTTCTCTACTACTTAAAAATATCAAAATCTCATTTTTCTTGCACCCGCACACATTTTTCTTTCATCTTTCTCGTTCTTCTACGAATCTGTCTAATCTGGATGGATTTAACATAACATGTTCTTTTCTTCTCCATTTTACTTTGAACCTCACAATAGAAAGCTTCCATGGTTCCAACATTTATAAAGTTGCAGGCTTTTGATGATTTTAGATTCATTGTTGGATCACTTCGTCCAACAGTCGATGGACAGTCTTTCCAGGTAGCTCTGGTTATCATCATCAACAAACTTTGTAAAGTTTTTGCTGAATATGTTCTGTTAGGATCTAGCTCGCAGATGGCGGACCGGGGTCTGGCCGGTTAAAACTTTCTAAAAACACTCAACGGTTGGTGTTTAATCCAGTTAGAGATTAACACCGGGTTTCAATACTACACAGGCTGTCACAAACCTTGAACCGAGTTCAAGTGCGGAAGTGGTTTGTTTCAGACTGAAGCAATACACAAGATGAATAGAGATAGAGTTTGGAAAAAGTCGGTTTGGAGATTAGGAGGTCGGTTTGAGGTTTAGTGAATCAGTTAGATTCGGTTATAATAGTGTGAGTCGGTTAGAAAGCAGAACCAGAAGAAAGTAAAAAACAAGACACAAGTTTTTATGGATGTTCGGAGATAAAACTCCTACGTGACCCCTTCTTCTCGAAACCGCGAGAAGGATATTCACTAAGAAATAAACAAACACAATACATGATCGAGACTTATTTACTGCTCGATAAACACTCTTACAATTCTCACAGAAATTGTAATCACACTTTAAATACACACTTAAGCTTTTAATCTTGTAGAGAGATAAACACAACTTGTAACTTCTTGGAATTGTTGTAACTACAGAACTGCATTTACTCCTCTTCGGCTCCTTGTTTTATAGGTGAAATATGCCAACGGTCACATTTCTTCAACAGATACCTTCATGGTAATCCTTGAATCTGATTGGTTGAGCAGAGGTTCAACATTACATTAATTGCGGTTTAAGCTTCCAATGCGATCGGCTTCATTTATATTTTACTTAATATGGCAACTGCTGGTTGGCCAGTTACCTGCATCTAGAGAACTGCACCTTTGACTTGTACCAAAATGGTAACTGTTTCTTCAGGCAATCTTCTGCAGCCTTCAGAGTATCATCAGACTTGTATGGATATGGCAATGTTACAGTCTGTTCCTTTGGTATCATCTTCCGCAGATACTTAAAGTGTTTGTTTGCACCAATTTGTAGATTGTACTTAGTTTGATAATCTTGACTTCTTTCTATAAGTAGTCTCTTCATCGGTTTTCCGGTTTAGATACTGCATTTCAGTTTAGGATGTCTACCGGTTGTTCATAGCTTTAGGTTAACCGGATAACTTTCCAGTTTTGGATACATCCTTTTCTTCTTGTTCTAACCGGTTAGATTACTTGATCGGTTGGATTCTTGATCGGTCAAATTCTTGACCGTTCAAGGTTCTTGACCGTTCCTGGTTCTTGACCGTTCCTGCACAGGAAGTTTGTTTTTGTTAAGTTCTTATTTTAACTGGTCTAATTTATCTAACAATTTCTCCCTTTTTGATTATTTTATTTAAAATATTCAAAATCATGTAAGAAGTAAGAAGTAGGCCGGTTGTTTTTAAAAAAAAATTGTTTGGCCGGATTTTATGGAAAAAAATTGGAAAATTTTGAAAAAAATTTTGTCTTGAAAAATTTTTATCTTATCAATTTCTGCCTTTTTGATTATTTTATTTAAAATATTCAAAATCATGTAAGAAGTAAGAAGTAGGCCGGTTGTTTTTTAAAAAAATTTGTTTGGCCGAATTTTATGGAAAAATTTTGGAAAAATTTGAAAAAAAAATTTGTCTTTAAAAATTTTTATCTTATCAATTTCTCCCTTTTTGATTATTTTATTTAAAATATTCAAAACCATGTAAGGAATAAAATGTAGGCCGGTTTCCAAAAATACTTTATATATATAGAAATAGGAAATATAATAAATATGACATAAATAATAGATAATTAAGAGTCTATTCCCTATTCTTGTTGTCCTTAGGCATATATCTCTTGAGGTATTCAACCATCACTCCCTTTCCCGGATTGCAAGGATCGATGCCAAGTCCGGAGGAAGATGCTTGACCGCCCGAGGTGCCGGTGATTGGTGAAGCCTGTGTTGGTGAAGGGACCGATCTGAGTGGAAGTACATTGGCGCACCGCGCTCTCTTTTTATTAGCGGTATGGTCTCGTCCTCAACCCCTACGATATCTAGTGAATCTGGATTAATTGAAGGAGCATTGGTCGGTTCGGCAATGTTAGCCAACAGCTGTTGAGTCCGTTTAGCCGTTTTCTTCTTGGTGGTCTTTCTCTTTCTGGTTACCGGTCCTGTTGAGGGAGCAGCCGAATTTGATTGTTTATTTGTTTCGGCGATATCTTGTTCTATCAACTGTTGTTGAATTAGCCGAGCCGCGTCCTCATTCACTTGTACCGCTTGTTCCTTTGCGACATTTTCTACAACCTTAACATGTTGGGCCAGGGTCGCATCCGCCTGTTCCCTTTCCTTCAAAAGCCGCATGTTCTCGTTCTCAGCTTCTTGGATATTTTGAGCCGCGATCTCATTCGCTTTCTCAAGTGCTTCGTCGGCCGCTAGTTTGGCCGCATTCATTTCTGCGAGCTATTTAGAGACAGCTTGTAGCGCAGCTTCGGATTGGGTATGCTTCTCTTCAAGCGCTATCATTCTTTGGTGTATCGAACTGGCCTGGATACCGAATTGATACAGACCCTCTTCAAGAGTTTCCAACCTATGATCCGTTGATGTAAGTTGTTGAGCGGTATGATTGTGACCCTCTTCAAGAGTCGTTAGCCTTTGATCCTTTGAACCGAGCCGCTGGTCGGTTTGAGCAAGACCGTCCTCCAGTGTCGTAGTTCTATGGGTCGTGGAGCTGATCAGTTGATCGGTTAGGCCGTAGTTCTCTTCAACGGTTGTAAGCCGTTGGATTGCATAGTGGAGCTTTTCACCGGTAGACTCAATCAACCGCTTTGATTTCTTCGCCCTTTCTTTCATTTTAGTCTTCCACAGGATGATGGCATCTTGACAAAATTCCTCGATAAATCCCTTAACGTAGTCTTCGGTCAATACAGGCACCGGCGATTTATCGATTTATGGAGACCCGAGTCGATCGGTGAGCTGATTACCCGTTTCGGTTTCAATTCTGTTGACCGTGGATTCCGGTGGAGGAGGGGCATTCTCGGCCTCTTCTGTATTAGGACCGCCATTGGATTTGGGTTTTTCATCATCTTCAGGATGAGATCTTGAAAAGTTTGAGGCTTCTTGATGAGCGGCTTCCGATTCCAACCGCCTCATCTCATCGGTTAGCTCTTGTTCCATAGCCGTTAACATCTCTAGCACCATTACATCGAGCTAGATTTTATCCTCTTCAGGGACATTATGTTCACGAAGGTGACAGATGTGGCCGGTGAGTTCTCTCAACCGGGCGTGTGTTTCAACCATCCTTCTTATTCTAAGAGCGGTGACAACGCTCTTTGTTTTCGTCAGTTCGAATACCGACCTTTCTGTTTCTACTAGTTTTTCACATTTCTGATGAGCGGGACACTTTGGTAACATGTCGGCATAACCGACTTCCTTTCGTTGGAGAGCCCACTAATAGTAAACATCGCTCACAATATGAGCCTGCTTGAAAAGTTGCTCTTTTATTTGGGAGACAAGTCTCTCTCCCAATTGTTGAACATCGTCCTCTGCGGTTTCATGTGCCTCCGGTTATCTGGCTGGACCGGATTCATTATCAACATTTGTGGCCGGATTTTCATCGATGACCTTCTCTTCTCCCTTGTTAGACCGATTCTACTCGGTGTCGTTGGAGTAGGTGCGGCTGGAGCTAGATGCGGAGTCCTCTGGATTATGGATGTCGACTTGAATATTAGCCGATCCGGATGTGTAGGGAACCTTCTTGCTTCCGGATTGTTCAGTCTCCGGAGCCTTCTTTTTAGGCTGCGATTTCCTGGGGCGAGTGGATGATTGTTTAGCAGTTGAGGCCTTCGCTCTGCTCTATCGAACCGCTGTTTTCAGAAAGTGAGTAAATCTTATTATCTTACTGGAAGGTATAAGAACACCCGGGCCGGTTTCGATATTGGAGTGGTGCATCAGCTTGCTGAGCGGAACGGCATATCCCTGAGAGCGTTTTGAAGTCGGATCCACCATCTCACAAAGGTTGGAGAAAACGAACTTGGTCCAGTTGACTTGAAGGCCTCTAATTATGTCGGCTAGCATCTCAATTTTTGAACAGGTTAGGCTGTCGTAGTTGTCTCCTCTTCCTTGGACCGACTTTGAAAGAATTTCACAAAGTGGCCTGTATTCCGGTTTTAGGTCTGTTTTCTTATCGGACACCACTATCGGTTGGTTAGTGTCCGATACAGCACAGCGAACCGCAAGAAGTTCGTCCTCGTTCGTGTCCACGGTGAAGTCACTCCCTTCTGTCGGTAGGCGGAGAGCTTCTACAACCGATTTCTTTGTAACCTGAAACTGTTTTCCACTGATCGTTGCGGATATTGTTTCTTCATTGAGTACTGCGGTTTGGAAAAACTCCGTGACCGCGTCATGATACATGACGAACTGTCCATTTAGAAAATGTTCCAGACCCGAGGCAGATATGATTTCCAAGACTTGTTTAGCCTCCGTCGAACCGTTGGTTCGAATCTCTTCGAAATCAACTTGGAAAATGTGGTTGAATAGTGCAGAATCACGACCCATTTTTTTTAGAGAGATCGAAGTTGGAAAGATTGAAAGCTTAGAAGGTTAGATGATTGCCAGAGAGAGAAAGCAGATTTGCGGAAGAGAGTAAAAAGAAGACAAATGAAGTTATTTATAGGCAGCGGCCTAGAATGTGAACCGACGCGAGCCGTCACATCAAGAAAAGGCGCCAAGTTTTCCCTTCAAAACGAGTTGGCGGTAGACTCTTGGACGACAATCTTTTGGCGGGAGACCTTTTGGCGTGAATTGATTAAAGCGGTAAACCATTTAACCAATAATTAATGAAGCGGTAAGCGGTTTAACCGGTGAAGAATTTAAACCGATAATTGAATCTTGTAATTTAAATTGATATTTGATTGATGAAGAAACAGACATGATGATGATAGAACCGATATGAAGATCGGTTTGAAATACAAATACAAGGTTAAAATTAAAAATTAACCGACTTAGAACCTAAATCATTCTAGAGAGTTTGTCTTCTTCTCGTTGAGGACATTTGAAAGATTCACCGGTGTACCCGGTCCAAGATTTGGAACGAAGGCCCGAACGATCCGGCTCAAGTGAGGAGCATAGCCGAACCGTTTCTTCGTTTCGACCATAGTCTTCAGGTTGTTGAAAATAACCGATGCCCAATTGATGGGGGTTGAGCTGACGATATAGGTCATCATATCAAAAGTTTTGCTGGAGTAGTTTTGATTGGGGGACTGGCAGATGATCGACCGATTAACGATCTCATGCAGGAGTTGAATGTGGGGAGCAAGATTGGCTTCAAGGCCGTGGTTTTGAACCGGTGTGTCGGAGCTGGAGAACAGTTCAGCGTAATCATTAGATGAACTGCCCACCCATGGTGGAAAGTCCGAAAACCCCTCGGTTGGGAGGTTGAACATCCGGGCGAGTCGGTTTTCCGGGGGAACGATGACACTGGTTTTTACAGTGGAGATAATGGCACTGTTATGCATAAATGCATTGGAGAAAAATTCCAGTACCTCTGGAATAAAGAAAGGTCTGGATTCCTCTAGGAAATCACGGAGGCCGGTGTCAACTAGAGATTCAAATAGTATTTCCCTTCTTTCAACGTCATCCATGGATAGTACTGAATCAAAATCGATGCACAAATAGTTTCGTAGGATGGGATGAGACATTTTTCAGATTTGCTTAGAGATGTAGAATGTTTGTCTTGAAATGTATTGGAGTGAGAGGGGGGAGGTTTCTTAAATAGATTGGAGATGAGAGGTAGTGTAAGTTCATTTAAGATTAAGATTCATTTTTGTCTCATTAATGCTGTGGAATATTTATGTTTTTAAAACGTCTTGGGAAGTGGTACTTTTGACCGATTACGGAGACCTAGGTTGAGAAACTGGTTGGGAACTAACTAAGTTTGTGTAATTTCCCATCCAGTTAGAATTCAAAAGAACTAGAATTTCATTAAGTAAAAAGATGAAGTACAATAGACCAAAAGGAAACATAACCGATTAAGATATATAGAAATACAACCGGTACGTGAAGCAAAATGACCCGTTGTCCGAAGGAGTGATTCTTTAGTGGCCGGAGGAGGTGATATTTTTGTGCTTTTTCTTCCATGCTTTCTCAAACCGCTCATAGAAGGAATCCGCGGAATCCCTGGTCAAAACCTGGGATTGGTTTAGCCCTTCGCCCGAACAGAGTGGAACCCCGAGTTCGATGAGTAGAGAGCTGATTTGAGGAATGAAACCAGTGTGTCGGGTATTGATCATCCAAATTATGATGTCAAACAGCAACCTAGACCAGTTTACCAGAGTATCGGATGTTATGGCGGTCATGAAGTTAAAGATCGTGGTACAGTTGGTATTGGTGACATCCTTTCCCAGGATGGCCTTACCAATGATATCGTTGAGGAGCTGATATTCGGCCCTCAACGATGAACGTGCACCGTGATCATCGACCGGAGAGTTGGAGCGGGAGAATTCCAAAGATATTTCGGCTTTCTGTTCAGCCGAAGCAGACAGGTCTGTAAGACCTTCTTTGGGAAGGTCGAAGCACCGAGCGAAGTCTCGCTCGGTGAAGTTAAAAATCGTTCCTCTTACCCTTGACTGAATAAGAGTGTCAAAGAATGGAGTGCACGAAAAACTCTGGCATTGTGAAAGAACTCGGTCACGGTTTCAGGAAATATGATATGTTTGTCATCTAGAAAAGACCGAAGACCAATACTTTCCAAAGATTTGACCATTTTGAAAATTCGTAGTGTTTTGTCCATTGTGTTGAGTCAAAATCAACATGAAGAATGTTCTGATACTGAGACATTTTTGCCTTAGTAAGATGAGAGTTTAAGGGTGTGAATATTTGTTTGATATTCATCTAACTTATATATTAGTTGGAGGGTGATAAAGGTGAGTAGTATTATCCTGAGGGTAACATGTTTAGTTTATTAACCATAGGATAAAACATCTTGCATGAATTAGGTATACTCCGACCGCAAATAGTATGTCCGGTCTACTTGTTGTCAGGTACAGAAGTGAACCGATGATTCCACGATAGACTGTCAGATCTACTCCCTGACCGTCATCATCTTTATCCATCTAGATTAATGAGATCATTGGAGTGGAGGCAGAGGAACATGTGTCCATCCCAAATTTCTTTAGAAGTTCCTTTGTATATTTGGACTGATTGATGAAAGTTCCTCCTTCCAATTGTCTAACTTGAAGACCTAGGAAGAAGCTTAATTCTCCCATCATGCTCATTTCAAATTTGTTAGTCATCAAGGTTGAGAATTTATCACACAGCTTAGGATCGGTTGATCTAAAAATGATATCATATACATATATTTGAACAAGTAGAATATGTCCCTTTTTCTCAAATTTAAATAGGGTTTTATCCACTGAACCTATAGTGAAGTCATGATGTATCAGAAATGCGGTTAATGTATCATACTAAGCTCTAGGAGCTTGTTTTAAACCGTAAAGAGCTTTATTTAGACGATATACATGATTAGTTAGGTCAGTATTTTTAAAACTGGGTGGTCGTTCAACGTATACTTCTTCACGTAGGTCACCATTTAAAAATGCACTTTTAACATCAATTTGGAAAACTTTAAAATTTTTGAAAGCAGCAAAGGCTAGAAAAATTCTAATGGCTTCAATTCTAGCTACAGGAGCAAATGATTCTTCAAAATCTATGCCTTCTTCCTGTTTTTATCCTTGTGCCACTAATCTAGCTTTGTTCCTCGTAACCAAACCGTCTTCATTGAGTTTATTTTCTGAATACCCATCTTGTTCCTATGATCGGTTGATCTTTCGGTCTAGGGACTAGATACCATACTTTATTAATCTCAAACTGGTTTAACTCTTCTTGCATTGCTAAGATCCAATCCGGATCCGACAATGCTTCATCCACATTTTTTGGCTCAATTTGGGATATGAAAGCATAATTAAAGTATTCCTCTAGTTTTTGTCACCTAGTTTGGAAGGGTTTGAAGGGTTACCTATAATAAGCTCAGGAGGATGATTTGTTTTCCTTTTTAGATTCGGTTCATGAATGTCTACCAAATTACCGTTTGTTTGATCAAGGCTAGACATATCGGTAGGCTGAGCAATAGTGTCAGACCGACCGATTTCCTCAGTTTGAACCTAGGTGTCAGCTTCCTACTGTGTGGCAGCTTGATCCGGCTGGGTTTCAACAACACCCATTTGGTCATGGACAAACCGTCTGAAAACCGGAACCTCATCTTCACTATCAGAATGGATATTTTGATTTTCCAATCTGTTGTGTAGATCAAAGGATGATGCAGTTTTACTTTCAACCGATTCATTGAATACAACATGAACAGATTCTTCCATGGTTAAAGTTCTAGTATTATATACTCTATATGCTTTCCTAACCGCTGAGTATCCTAGCATTATCCTAATATCGTATTTTACATCAAAAGCAGATAAATGGTTTTTGCCATTAATGTGAATGTAACATTTACAACCGAAAATTTTAACATACCGAATGTTAGGAATTCTATCAAAATACACTTCGTACGGTAGTTTATTGTGAAATTTGTTAATTAAAGACCGGTTTTGTGTATAGCATGCAGTATTGATAGCCTCAGCCAAAATTTTTGAGCAACACCTAAGTCGGCTATCATAGACCTTGCGGCTTCCTTGAGAGTTCGGTTTCTTATCTCAGCCAAGCCGTTCTGTTGAGGAGTTTTGGTACTAGACAACTCGTGTCTAATGCCGGATTCATCAAGAAATGCATTTAGAGTACTATTTGTAAATTCGGTTCCTCTATCACTCCTAATGTTATTTATACGTGTTGATTTTTCATTTTGTAAACGCTTAAGCAGTGTAATTAAATTGGATGCGGTTTCACATTTAGATGCCAGAAATGTGACCCATGTATATCTAGAATAATTATCAATAACAACCATAGTGTAGAGCATACCACCTAGGCTGGTGACCCTAATCGGTCCAAATAAATCCATGTGAAGAAGATCTAAATATCGGTTAGACTGAATGTGTCCTTTACTCTTAAAGGTTGATTTAGTTTGTTTACCCATTTGACATGCTGAGCACACCTTATCCTTATTAAATATTATATCAGGAATTCCTTCAACTAACTTTTTACCGCGGATATAGTTTGTGGTTTAGATGGTTTAACCTTTTATGCCATAACCAGGTTTGATCGGTTTTAGCTACCATGCAAATAGGATATTCCACTTCATTTACCAGTCTACCTTGTATATGTTTCCTAACCTATTTCCGGTTAGTAGTGTACTACCCTGAGAGTTTTTAACTAACATGCATGTCTAAGAAATTCTATAGTATATCCATCATCACACATTTAACAAATACTTAGCAGGTTAAAATGTAGATTTTCAACTACAAGTACATTGTTAATTGTTAAGTTACCATGGACAATCTTACCCTTGCCCACAGTTTTACCTCTTGAGTTGTCACCAAAAACTATCATTGCACTGGTTTCTATTTTGATGTCGGTCAGAAGGTTGTTGTTTCCAGTCATATGTCTGGAGTAACCGCTGTCAGTTGGACTTACATATTTTATTTCGTTTTCCGGTTTTGAGTCACTTTGTACCTCATTGTCGGTTGAAGAGATCTCGACAAATCTTACAAAAGGAAGATAGTTTTATGTGAGTTTCATCTAGTTGGAGCGGTTCCGGTTTTCGGATCTGTTGACTTTGTATCCAAGACCAAATTTGCATTTGGGATGTCTTTGATATTTGGACAACTAGTTCACCGCTTCACTGGATCTTTTCCATGCGACTATTCGATACCTGGTTCATGGATCTTCCTCTTTGGTCAACTCTTGAAATGACTCCTTGAGCTGTTCAGTCTTAGAGGATAGTTTAGGTGCTGCCTCGATTTTTAAGATTTCATTAGGTTGAATACTATCGGTTTTAGGTTCGGACCGGGGTGATGCTATAGGTTCGGTTCTAAAGTTGAGTTGGGTTGGTACTAAGGTTAATAGGTTCTTATACTCTAATACCATGTCGTTTAGTGCATTAACTAAATCATCTTTAGTAAATTCTTCACAAGAAAAATCAAATACCTGTTCTTTGTTTGCCATGAGACAAGAGAGTTCATCATCGCTGTCACTGTGAGCCCATAAACTTCCTCCATCACCGACTATCAGTTCTTTGAGAATTTCCCTCCCTTCACCGGTTTGTGAGTGGTTGTTTCTTTGGTTCTGATCATCCGGTTTCCGGTCATCCCGTCTTGGTTTTTTGCATTCCCACCTGAAATGTCCCAAACAATTGCAATTATAACATCTAACATTATATTTATCACCGTAGTTATAGTTGTTGTTTGTCGGTTGGCTTTTCTTCATGAATTTGCCAAACTTCTGTGCAAGCATCGCCATTGCATCCTCAGTGAATTGTTCAGTGGATTTGATCGGTGCAGCAGCCACAGGTTCTATAGATGTGACTAATGCCTTAGTAGCGGTTGAGGCTGATGCTTCATCTTCGATCCTAGATCTCATTTCAAACTCATATGCCTTCAGATCTTCGAATACATCATGTAGCTTCATCTTGTTTAGGCAATTTGATTCTCTCATCACCATCATCTTTATGTCCCATGCACTCGGAAGAGATCTTAAAACTTTGATGATTGTTTTCTTGTTATCATACTTCTTTCCAAGAGTTGATAGCTCATTTATCACATTTATAAATCGGTTACTGTACTCCCTCATGGTTTCTCCTAGCTTTATCTTGATGTTTTCAAACTTCTGGGTAGCCACCATTATCTTGTTTTCCTTGGTTCTTTCATTTCCCTCATGAAGCTGAATCACTGTTTCCCATACTTCCTTTGAGGTTTTGCATTCTCTGACCTTGTAGAAGGTATTTCTGTCCAAGCCTTTGAAGATATGGGTTTTGGTCTGATTATCCAGGTTGTCTCTCCTCTTATCCACAACTGTCCAGTACTTTCTATCTTTATCAATCTTTATCGGTCCTTCAGACAAGATGAAATGGCATATCATCATCCATAGTGATTAGGTGCAACTGCATGCATATCTTCCAGTTGGAGAAATCATCACCTTTTAGCATTGGGGGCTTCTCGAAAGTCATGCTTGCTTGCTTCGGATTGCTTGAGTATTAAAACTAACTGCTCTGATACCAATTGCTAGGATCTAGCTCGCAGATGGCGGACCGGGGTCTGGCCGTTAAAATTTTCTACACAGGTTAGAGATTAACACCGGGTTTCAATACTACACAGGCTGTCACAAACCCTTGAACTGAGTTCAAGTGCGGAAGTGGTTTGTTTCAGACTGAAGCAACAAACACATGATGAATAGAGATAGAGTTTGGAGAAAATCGGTTTGGAGATTAGGAGGTCGGTTTGAGGTTTAGTGAATCGGTTAGAATGATGTAATTCGGTTATAATAGTGTCAGTCGGTTAGAAAGTAGAACCAGCAGAAAGTAAAGAACAAGACACATGTTTTTATGGATGTTCGGAGATAAAACTCCTACGTCAACCCTTCTTCTCAAAACCGCGAGAAGGATATTCACTAAGCAATACACAAACACAATACACGATCGAGACTTATTTACTGCTCAATAAACACTCTTACAATTCTCACAGAAATTTTAATCACACTTCAAATGCACACTTAAACTTTTAATCTTGTAGAGAGATAAACATAACTTGTAACTTCTTGGAATTGTTGTAACTACAGAATTGCATTTACTCCTCTTCAGCTGCTTCTTTTATAGGTGAAATGTGCCAACAGTCACATTTCTTCAACGGATACCTTTAGGGTAATCCTTGAATCTGATTGGTTGAGCATAGGTTCAGCATTGCATTAATTGCGGTTTAAGCTTCCAAGGTATGGAGCAGACCGGCTTCATTTGTCTTTTACTTAATATGGCAACTGTCGGTTGGTCAGTTGCCTACATATGGAGAACTACACCTCTGACTTGTACCGAAATGGTAACTGTTTCTTCAGGCAATCTTCTGCAGCCTTCAGAGTATCATCAGACTTGTATAGATATGGCAATGTTACAGTCTGTTCCTTTGGTATCAACTTCCGCAGATACTTAAAGTGTTCGTTTGCACTAATTTGTAGATTGTACTTAGTTTGATAATCTTGACTCTTTCTCTAAGTAGTCTCTTCATTGGTTTTCCGGTTTAGATACTGCATTTAGGTTTAGGATGTCTACCGGTTGTTCATAGCTTCAAGTTTAACCAGATAACTTTCCGGTTTTGGATAAATCCTTTGCTTCTTGTTCTAACCGGTTAAATTACTTGATCGGTTGGATTCTTGACCGGTCAGATTCTTGACCGTTCAAGGTTCTTGACCGTTCCTGGTTCTTGACCGTTCCGGCACAGGAAGTTTGTTTTTGTTAAGTTCTTATTTTAACCGGTCTAATTTATCTAACATGTTCCCTTGCAAACTTAACAGATGTGACAATTTCTTCAGGAATCTGATAAGTATAAAGCTCTTCCTAGGACTAAAGGTTCTCAGTATTTCCTTGGAGTTATCATAATGTATTGGTGTACCTAAGACCAAAGACGATATTATTTCTAACCTAGATGGAGATTCTCATGATGTAAGGTATACCTTCTTTTATAGTAAACTATAACCCTTTTGGATCAACATTCTTTGGAATTTCAAGAAAAGATCAAGCTTATTTAGAGACAGGATCGTAAGGCTCAAAATATTCACATCCGGTTCAAAAACCTCTCCCACAATATCAACATCAACACTCCAGAGGAGCTTCTCTTTCCACCTTTTTAAGATTTCATCATCCTTGTCCTTCTAGAGATGTTCTTTGATGCTGTAATTATGCCCCAATTCAAGTCGATCCTTTTCTTTGTTCTCGGTTGCATCGCCATCAGCATTCCGCGTGAGGATGAGGTTGATTTAGACGCAGTTGCGTCAAAATTATTATCAGCCAATCCTATCTCTGAATCAAATCTTCTTCAAATAGCAATTAACAGTTTGATAAATGGCGGAGAGAGTTGTCTGTAATGATTTGGATCACAATTTGAAGCACCTGAAACCGTGATCGAATGCAAGATTTGAGCAAGAAACACGCTCTTCTTCCGCTACTATAAAAAATAAAACTTCAATGCATCTAGAATCTATTCTTTCTTTAGATAATTAGACAAGAATCAATGGAAGTTCTCTAACAAAGAGGATCGTTCATTTCTTCAAGAATGTCCAAATATTCATGGGTCATCCTCTCTAATTCATCAATTGCTTTGTACTTTTGCTTCAGACATCATTAATCTAACTTTATCACCTCTTTATCCTATTCTTATTCAATAATAATAATAAAACAAAGTCCTCCAATAGTGAATGTTTCCACCATTAGTGGATGCAGCATAAATTATTCAAGATTCTTAACCTTTGAGCTCTGAAACCATGTTAAAATCTTGAAAAAAAGATAAATTAAAAATATAATGTTATTCAAGTTGTTATTCAAACAATTACATATTTTCCTTATAGAAATTTCATTACTAACTAAGTACAATTAATATAACAAACTAACCACTATTACAACTAATTTGTATTTTTAGTTAGTAACTAATTAACAGTTTAACAAGCAGTTAATTATCATTTTCACATACTTGATTGTTTATTCATAACAAAGGAGAAATTAATGAGGTAATTAAATGTTTTTTTTTATTAAAATACATATGTGAAACATTAGTTTATTATTTAAGATCTAAGTTTTCTATTTTTCTATTGTTGCCAAACTCATATCAAACAAAGTTTCTCAAAATCTATAAATTCAATCGAAAACAGAAACAAATGAAAGTGTAAAAAAATAAAAATATTGATATGAAATAAAGTTTCTCAGAATCTATAAATTCAACCAAAAATAGAAACAAATGAAAGTGCTAAAAATATTAATCATAAGAAACTAATTGATAAGGAGCACAATATTAGATTTTTACATTACACGTCCCATTGAGCGAGCATCCACGCGACCGAGGAATTCTTAGTCCCGCGACTGACACTCGTTCATTCTTCCACGATCCGTTCCGACCTGACCTGACTTGGGAGCCAATTTGATGCGTTAAAGGCTATATATGTTCTTTTATCCTTTTGTTTTATTTTTGTTTTTATTGCCTTATTTGATTTTTTTTTAAATCTAAAAAAACATGAAAAAACTGATAAAAAAAATAATTTTCATTATTTTGAAAATTTTCTTCCATTTTTACATTTTTATCATTCACTTAAGACAATTTGTTTTCTTTGTTTTCTTTTTAACTTAGATTTAAGATCAAACTTATGCTAGACTTCATTTAGACATGATAGACTTCTTAAAATAGTTCTATCGTCTCCTTTTGTATTGGAGCTTATCGCAAATGGGTGTCTCCTAGGGTACAACAAGTTTAGTAGTGATTCCACACTGAAATCACTACGCGGTAAACTTGATAAAGTACCTGTATCGATCACCGGGTTTCAATGGAAATACGACGAGTAAAGAACTCGAAAAACACTTACAAAATAAGGAGAGGGCTTTTGAAATTCTAGAGACAAGAACTCTTAGAATTTATACTTGTTATCCTTAGATTTAAGATACAACATACGCTAGACTTCTTTTAGACATGATAGAATATTGATAAAAATAATTTAAAGTATAAAAATATTCAAAAATAAATTACCAAAATATATGAAATAAATGTTCGATATCATGTCTTGAAATAACATAAATATATATATATATATATATTTAATATTATAAAGAAAATAATTAAATACAATATATATGAAGAACGATATCACTGAATAAGTGGTTGATTTGAGGCACGTGCTTAACTCATTTTTCTTAAAACAGTTCTATCGTCTCCTTTTGTGCTGGAGCTTATCGCAAATGTGTGTTTCCTAGGGTACAACAAGTCTAGTAGTGATTCAACACTAGAATCACTACGCGGAGAACTTGACAAAGTACCTGTATCGATCACCAAATTTCAATGGAAATACGACGAGTAAAGAACTCGAAAAACAGATCACCAGATTTCAAGGAGAGGGATTTCGAAATTCTAGAGGAAAGAACTCTTAGAATTATAGAGTGAGAAATTATAAGATGATATGATTGGTACATAAGATGGTGTGTGATAGAATGCCTATTTATATTGTTGAAATAATAAACTGTTAATTAAATCATCAATTTATTCAACGTTTAACATTGTTTGTCTCTTTATTTGCCTTAATATTTCTTCTTAATTAAGTATAATTACTTACTAAAATTAATTACACATTTATTTTGCAACACTCACGGTAACATGGTTTTTTCAATTGTTAATAATAATATTAAACTATCAAAATAATTGATAATAATAAACTCATGTAAGTTACACTAGAAATTAACAACATTTTGTTAATTGGTCATCAAGGAATTTTAAATTAATTAATTCAAATTATATATTTGAATCAAATTTCACCCTTTAACTAACGTTTGAATTTAATGTGAATTTGATTTAATTTGATTTACCATATTTTAATTTCCATTCATTAATAGAATTTTATAGAATTATTTTACAAATTCCAACAATCCCCCATATTAATGGAAATTGAAAGATTAACCTGGTGAAAGGTTCAACAGTTGAATCCTACATATGGTAGGTAGAGGTAACCCTTTGAACATTTCCTTATGAATGTATATAACTCTCCATGTTAATTAGTAAACTCGATTTCCTTGAAATATTCTACCATCTGTGTAAACGATTACACTTTCACATAGAATTCTTCCTAATACATGTCAAGCTCTCATAGTTGTTTCCGTTTTGGTCATGAAACACGCGTCTGGTTCTGTGAGAGGGTCTAGAATTTAGTTGTGCAATTCTTTCGAACCGGCCCCACTTGTCCCTCACAAAGGTGATCTTTTTGCTCACAAAAATCATTAAAAGCTATATTTTATCCTCATCAAAATATATATTGTTTCGTTATAGGTCATTAAACATTTAACATTAAGCATTAAGAATTAAGCATTAAGCATTAAGCATGAAGAATTAAGCATTAAGCATAAAGCATTAAGCATTACGCATTAAGCATTAAGCATTAAGCATTAAGCATTAAGCATTAAGCATTAAGCATTAAGCATTAAGCATTAAGCATTAAGCATTAAGCATTAAGCATTAAGCATTAAGCATTAAGCATTAAGCATTAAGCATTAAGCATTAAGCATTAAGCATTAAGCATTAAGCATTAAGCATTAAGCATTAAGCATTAAGCATTAAGCATTAAGCATTAAGCATTAAGCATTAAGCATTAAGCATTAAGCATTAAGCATTAAGCATTAAGCATTAAGCATTAAGCATTAAGAGTTAAGCATTAAGCATTAAGCATTAAGCATTAAGCATTAAGCATTAAGCATTAAGCATTAAGCATTAAGCATTAAGCATTAAGCATTAAGCATTAAGCATTAAGCATTAAGCATTAAGCATTAAGCATTAAGCATTAAGCATTAAGCATTAAGCATTAAGCATTAAGCATTAAGCATTAAGCATTAAGCATTAAGCATTAAGCATTAAGCATTAAGCATTAAGCATTAAGCATTAAGCATTAAGCATTAAGATTTAAGCATTAAGCATTAAGTTCCTTAAAGTTGTACCAGAAACATACATGCAGATCATTACCGTGATCGAGCAATTTGGTGGCCTAAAGAATATGCCCGTCGAGGAGATCGTTCATCATCTCAAAGTTCACGAGAACAGACTTTGCGGCTACGAAGACCAAGAGGAGGAGCACATATTGCTTAGTCATGATGAATGGATGTCACGAATGAAGAGAAAGTCATGGAGAAAATCCTTGTAAGTTGGGATGAGTATAATCACACTGACGTGTGGTACCTTTACAATGGAGCAAACTACCATATGACGAGCCATCGAGAGAAACTTAATGAGCTCAAAGAGAAGATCACCATAAATGTGAAGTTCGAAGACGGAAGCAAGCGCACATGTTTCTTTATCCACTTCGTGGGAAAATAATGTGAGTAAAGATGTCGTGCGATGAGGTGAAGAAGTGGAAGTGATTCAATGACAACAACAAGTTAGTGCTAAAATTCGTTGAGTTCGGAATCTTACGATATGTCTACATGGATGCACCAATGGTAGAGATGGATCTTCATGAGTGGAATGTGTCCATGAAGAAAGAGCTCAAGTCCATAAAAAAGAATAAGACATGGGAGCTCACTAACTTACCACCCGGTCACAAGACCATCGGGTTAAAGTGGGTATTCAAGTTAAAAAGAGAAAGAGAAGGCAACATCCTCATGTACAAAGCGAGATTGGTAACAAAAAGTTATGTGAAGAAGCAACACATTGACTTTGAGGAGTTCTTTGCACCAATGGCGAAACATGAAATAGTTAGACTAATTATTGTCATCACAGCTCATCGTGGATGAGAGATCCACCACTTAGTTGTCAAATCAACATTTTTTATTGGTGACATAAAAAAAAGACTATGTCTCTCAACCTGAAGGTTTTATCATCAAAAATAAAAAGCACAAGGTGTACAAGTTATACAAGGCTCTATATGGACTACTTCAATCACCAAGGGCGTGGAACACTTGAATCAACAAGAGAATGATGAGTCTAGGCTTCATAAAATATTCTCAAAAACAGGTTGTGTACAAGAGAAACTATGGAGAAGAAGTACTCATTATTTCTATATATGTCGACGACTTGATCGTGACAAGATCAAGCATCAAAGATGTTTTGGAGTTCAAAAAATAGATGATGAATGAGTTCATGTTGAGTGATCTCGGGCTACTCTCATACTACCTTGGTATCGAGGTGGACTAGAAGAAAGATATCATCGAGGTGAAGTAGAAAATTTATGCAAAGAAAGTGTTGAAACAGTTTGCAATGGAGGATTACAACTCGAGCAAGTATCCAATGGAAGAAATGTTGTAACTCAGAAAGGATGTGGAAGGAAGCTTAGTGGATCCGAAGGAGTATAGACGTATCGTCGGGTGTCTCAAGTACTTGACGCACATTCAACCCTTGAAGCAACCTACCACTGTACACTAACATGCAGTAAAACACATTCTTCGTTATTTGAAGGGAATGACGAACTATGAGATTTAGTTAAGAAGAGGACAAAAAGATGAAAAACTCGTTGATTTTACTAACTACAACCTAGTCAGTGACTCATAAGAAAAAAGTACCGAAGGGATGGTGTTTTATCTCAACGGGAATCTGATTACCTGACAATCTTAGAAGCATCGAACTGTTGCTTTATTTTAATGTGAGCCAGAGTTTATGGAAGCTATTGTAATGTCGTGTCAAGGACATTGGATGACAAACTTGTTGAGCGAGGTACTTGGGAATAAGCCGAGGCCGATAGCCTTCTATGTCGACAACAAGTCCGCAATAGCATTAATGAAGAACCCGGTGTTTCATAAACACATCAAACACATTTACACTCAGTTCCATTTCATCCTTGAATATGTCGAGAATCAACAGATCATCATAGTGTTCGTAAGCACCACAGATCATAATGCAAACATTCTCACCAAGGCGCTAAAAAGAGTCAAATTTGTGGAAAAGAGCTACTGTGCGTGAAGAATCTCAAACCAAATCATGTTTACGAGGGAGATTGTAAGCATTGATTGTTAGCAAATTAAAAGTTGTGGGTCTTTATTGTATTTTATGTAATTAAGGTTTATTTAATTATTAATGGGCTTGGGTTTGTATGTATAATTATTTTAGGGTTTCTAGGCTAATTACTCTTTTATAAAGGTTGTTTATAAATGTTGATATATAAAACTTAAGACTCTTATAAATTTTCCTCTTCAACAAATATTATTGTCCTTCCTAGTTTTTCCTACATTTTCTTTCTTTATAATTATTCTTATAAGATCTGATAATCAGAACTCACAAGGTTGGTTGATGGAGAATGATTTTCGGAAAAACTGTTTGGTCAGACCGAATTTTGGAGGTTCGAAAGTTACATATTTATGTCATAATAATAACTGTTAACCACCCATTTCATGGTCACATAACTTTCCAAATTTAACCATTAGGGATTTATGATCCACTTTTTTTTAATAGTCTTTTTAATTTCGATAAAATCGATAAAATTATATAATAGTATTCAACTTCTATATATGTAAAACCCGCTGAAGAAGAATATATCTTAAATATCTCATCTCTCTCAAAGAGAAGAAACCACACTTATCAGGGCAATATAAGAAATTGCAAAAATATTCATTTGACAATCCCTATCTAACTTATACCAATTATAATTTTTCTTCTTGTGCTGATAATCAAATTAATAATATATGCACAACTACAAATTGAGAAATATCACTATCACTAAAGATCAAATATCAGTCAATTATTTGATAAAACGCTTTCCTTTAATGTATTGACATTGCTGCAAATGTATCATTAGTGGTTGTTTATAGAATCTTAATATGGACCAAAATTTAATGTATTGTCATTTCTATAAATGTATTAATCTTTGAAAAGGACCGATTTAGTCCATTTTAGTGCATCTTTATAAGGTTTGGCATGGTTTTATTCAAAATTATGTGAATTGGATTTGGCATAGTGAGCTTGTCGAAAAGATAGAGTACATTTTAGTGTCAACAGGAGCCAACTAATAATTACTATGACAACTTTGAAACTATTAATATATGTGAGACAACATATGATACCTATATAGAAAATCCATAAGCGTTTATGAAAATTTTGAATAAGGGATGTCAATGTTATACGAGTTGAGTGCAGTTATAAAACTGTACAATACCTAAGAAAGACATGAAATGAGTGATGCTATATTTTCAGATGTACAAATGGACTGTGCATTGTACATATATGTTAGGATCTAGGTCGCGGCTAGAGGACCGGGGTTAGTCCGGTTCCTTGTTCCTGCATGGAAGGTTTATTTAAGTTAGGTTATGTGAACCGGTCTAATTTTATCTAACAATTTCTCCCTTTTTGATTATTTTATTTAAAATTATCAAAACCATGTATGTTTGCAAACGTAGGCCGGTTCTTTCTTTGACCGGATTTTTGAAACTGACTTGGGAGAATTTTTCGAAAAATTTGGAAAAATTTTGAGAAAATTTTTGGAAAAGTCTTATCTTTTATCTTATCAATTTCTCCCTTTTTGATTATTTTATTTAAAATTATCAAAACCATGTAGAAATGCAAGTATAGGCCGATTTCAAAAATAACTTTATATATATAGAGAAATAACCGAAAAGGGGAAAATGTTATAAACACTAAGATAAACATAGTTAAAGGAAAGGGAGCCCCTAGTCTGAGTCGGAGAAGTCGTAGCTGGCCATCAAATCCTTGTTCCGTTTTCTATTAACCGGTTGCGGTTGACTGGCCGATTCTGAGACTCGTTGTCTTGTGGGCCGCCACTCTAGGTGCTCTTCATCTTCTTCTTCTGTGTGAGTAGCTTGATCCGGTTGACTTTCAATAACCGTGTCAGTGACCTCATTCAGCAGCCCGGCTACTTGGTCCTTCTTAGATGGTTTTCTTTTCCGCTTTGCCGGTATCGAAGAGGAAGGGGCCGCCGTTTTCTTCTTCTTGTGAGCGGTTGCGAAATCTACGAGCCCTTGTTTTTGTGCATTTAGCCGCTCTGCATCTTCCCGTTGTTGAGCGGCTACGGACTCTTCAAGTCCCGGAAACTTAGCCTTTGTCCTTCGTTCTCGCTCGGCAATTTCTTCTTCGGTAAGTTGCGGTGGCTCCTTTTCTCTTCTAGCTTCTTCGTCTAGCGCATCCTGGACTTCCTGAGCCGCTCGGGCATTTGCCTCCACAACCGCTGCATCCGCATTCATCTTTGCCTTGAGTAATTCATCTACTTGTGCGGTCAGCGCCTTGAGGTCGGCCTCGAGTTTGTCGTTGCGGTCTTCAAGACCCGCATTCTTCTTTTCTAGTTCTGAGACCCTGCTGAGTGTCGTGCCGACTAGATCCTCAGTGACCTCTCTTAATCTTTGTTCGGTCTCTCTTTCAAGCCGATCGAAGTCATCCTTTAGACCTGAGGTGTCTTCTTCCAAGGCCTCGGTTTGGTGAAGATGGTTGTTGCGCAAAACCGCGTCTTCCCGGTGGTCAGCTTCGATTTCTGAGAACCGGTCATTTGCCATTACGAGTTTATTCCTCGTATTGTTGGCGAACCGGAGTGTCATGCCCACGGTTCTCTTCATCCTCTCCTCTATTGGGTGAACCGTCGAGTCTGCGAACTCTTGAAGGAGGCTCTTGGCCCATTCTTTTGTAATGCCCGGTTCGGAGACTCCCGGTTGTTCATGTTGAAGTTGTCCGGTGAGAAGAGGCTCCGCCCTTTCATCGGTTTCGTTTGTCACCGGGTTCCCCCGAGGAGGTGTAGCACCATGAATTTGACCCTTGTCGATCTGAGGAGCTGGAGAGTGCGGTATTTCGCGTTGTCCGCATATCACCTCCAGCCGATCAATTTCTTCAACGAGTTCCCCTCTCGCTTTCTCAAGTCTTTCTAACACCAAGGGCGTTAAGTTATCCTACGATGTTCCCTCTTCGTACCTTTCCTTAATCTTCCGGATCCGTACGGTTAGCTTCTGTAGCCGGGCTCGCGGTCTTATGATGGCGGTTCGGCCCAAAGCTTCGTGAATAGTTTCCGCGTTTGTGAGGCTCATGACTACGTCCTCAATCTCCTTCATTCTTCTGAAGCATTCTTCGTCGGTGAAGCCCGGTAAAATGTGTTTAAAAAGTTTGCTGAACCGGTACTCGTGCCATTCCTAGTATATATCGCCAACCTTTTCAGCTCGCAGTGCAATGACCTCCAGGATTTGGCGCGCTATAGTATCGGCCTTCGCCTGGTCGTCGTCCTCCTCCTCCTCTTCACTGCTTTCTTCACCGCACTCGGCGGTCTCAGGATTTGTGCCCGTACCGGTATTATCGGGACTTGGGCCCGAATGCTCTTCATCATTCGGTCTTTCATCATCGGTTTTCTCAGATTCGGTTTGTTCAGATGTGGAAGCCGACTCTTCCTCTTCTGTTTGTGATGGCGGTTCAGAGAATACTATCTTCTCTTTGCCCTTGCTTCCGGTCTTTTCTTTCGCCGGGGCCGATTTCTTAGTGGACGTCTTCTTTCGGCCACCTGTGGAACCGGGGGCCGGCAGCTTCATCTCTAGGAAGTGTTTGGATCTTATCAACCTTCTTGTTGGGTTGATGACACCGGGACCGATGTTGATGTTATGGTGAAGCAAGATTTTACCAAGAGGGACGGCGTATCCCCATGACCGGGTTGAATCCGGTTTCACCATATCTTTCAAGTTGTTGAATACTTCCTTTGCCCAGTTCACTTTCGTACCTTCTATCAAGCCGACTAGCATCCCGATTTTGGCTTTGGTGAGGCTGTTGTAGTTTCCTCCTCTTGCCTAAATCGCCTTTGTGAAGATATCACAAATCGGTATGTACTCCGGTCTTAGTGTCGCTTTGTTACCGGATACTTTTACCGGTTCCTTAGTTGCTGAGAGTATCTAGCAAGCTGCTTCGAACGTTGTTAGCTCTATATCCGATGATGCATCTTGGCCGTCTGATGGAAGGCGTAAGCTCTCTACAACCGATTCCTCGGTTAGCTCGAAATCAATACCGCTTACAGTCGCGGTGATCTTGTTGCCAGAAAGAGTTGCGGTGTTGAAGAATTCTTCAACCGCCTCTCTATATAGAACATGTGGACCGCCGAGAAAGTACTCGAGTCCGGCCTGGGTAACCCGGTCAATAACTCCTTTTGCTGCAGGCGTGCCTTTCTGTCGGATTTCCTCGAAATCCACCTGAGTCATGTGCTTGAATAAAACCGAGTTGCGCCCCATCTTAAAAGATTGAGAGAGTTTGAAGAATACAAGAGCAAATAACCGCTTGAGAGAGTTTGAGAGCTTAGAGAGAGAAAGTTGTTTCGCGTGAGAGAGGAATGAAGTGGCCAGGAGCCTCTTTTATAAGTGGGGTTTGGAAACCCAACCGTCCCATCAATATTTGGCTGGAGTTTTCCCTCCAAGCCGAATAGGCGGCAAACAGTGGGCGGGAAACCAAATGCGGTAATCGATTAGGCGCCAATCCATGGGCGGTAAACCAGGGGTTTGGAATTTTGAGCGGGAGATTTGGGCGGGAAATTTCCCTCCGAAATTTTTGCTCTCGACTTTGATGACGCAATCTCCTTTTGGAACCGATTGATGCTGCGTTTTTCGAAAGTTACCCGGTTATTTTGAGTAAGCAGAATTTTGCAATCTTTTGAGTTTAAGCGGTTTTCTTTGAGACCGGATAGGAGCGCGGTTATTTTGACAATGTTAACCGGTTACTTAGATAGATATTCAAGATATTAAGATGACCCGGTCATTTAGACTGAAATAGAATTGTACAGAAGAAACATTACTGAATAAAAACCGAAAGGAAGATCGTTGTGAAAACAGGCGTACATAAGATGGAAAAATACAACTTATGTAATAACTACCCTAGAAAGCCTTTCTTCTACCGCATCCATGTCAAGGATGTTCGAAGGGGATGCCGGTGCGCTCGGTCCAAATTCTGGTCGGTACTTTAGAATGAGCTTACTGATGTGAGGGCATAACCGAGACCTTTCTTGGTTAGCACCATGTTTTTCAGGTTTTGAAAGATGACCGCGGACCAGTTGATGATTTGCTAACAATATGGGTCATCATGTTGTATGTGTTCCTGGAGTACCGCTGATTTGGAGATTGACAAAGGATAGACCGGGTCACAATCTCAAGGAGCAGTTGGGCGTGATGACCGAGCCGGGTTTTTAACCCATAGTTTTCCACCGGAACAATGGTTCCAGAGAAAAGTAGTGCGTGATAATATGCATCACTTCCCTCCAAAGTTGGAAAGTCAGAGAACCCTTCTGTGGGCAAGTTAAACATAGAGGCAAATTCGGCTTCATCAAGCCAGAAAGTATGGTCTCTTACCGTAGAGACGATGTAGTTACCTCTGATGCAAGCGCTTCTGAAGAACGACTTGACATCCTCAATGATTATGGGACCGGTTTCTTCGAGAAAGGTTCGAAGGCCGGTATCAATGAGAGATTCAAACATGATCTCTTTTGCATGATTTCCGTCCCAATGTTCCATGCAGGAGTTGAAGTTGATGCTCAAAAAATTTCCCAGAGTTCTGCTTGGCATGATGCTAAACTTTGATAGTAGATAGAGAGAGAGTTTAAGATTTGAGGTGTGTTAATTTGATTAGGAAAGCTCTCTTTATATAGAACCGGTTTTGGAGGGAAAGTGTTAGCATTGAATGTCAGTTTTATCTTATTGGAGAAGAGAATCTTTATGTTTCCAAGGTTCATTGGGAAGAGTTTGCTTTTTGACCATTTGTGGATCTCGAGGTAGGTGTTAGTTGAAGAGTAACCAAGTTAGATGGAAATTGATTACTTATGTTAGTTGGGAGTTACCTCATTAATTAAAGATTCCTTTTTCATTAAATAAAACCGATGAAAACATTAGATAAAACCAAAGAAGAATATAGAGAAAACAAAAGGGAATGTAAGTAAAGCCGAAGAAAACATTGATAAAGCCGGAACGATCATTGGTAGGTTGAATAAAGATACACCCGGTGCATGAAGCAAAATGACCGGGTGCAGGAAGGAGTAACTCAGTGTGCGTGGGAGTTGACGACACCTTTAGGGTTGTTGCGGCGGTTCCTCCTCCTCCAAGCCCTCTCAAACCGCTCATAGAAGGAGTCGGTTATCTCTTTGGTAAGCACTTGGGCTTGGTTCAGACCATCGCCTGGACAGGTCGGAACACCAAGCTCAACAAGAAGGCAGCTTAGTTGGGGGATGAGGCCGACTGATCGGATGCTAACCATCCAGATCAGGACGTCGAACAAGACCCTTGACCAGTTCACCGGTGTACCGGTGGTGATCGCCGCCATCATATTGAAGGTCGCTGTACAGTAGGTGTTAGTGACATCTTTTCCGAAGATGCTCCTACCGATCACGTCATTGAGGATCTGATATTCAGCTCTCAAGTGTGATTTAGTACCGTGATCCTCAACCGGTTCGTCAGACCGTGCAAGGGTGAGGGAGATCTCGGCCTTTATGTTGGCCGGAACATCGAGATCTGTCAACCCTTGCTTTGGTAGTCTAAAACACCGCTCAAAGTCTTTCTCGGTGAAGTCGAAGATGATACCTCCCACCTTAGATTGGATGTGAGTATCGAAGTGGGGAGTCCCCCTGAACACCCTGGCGTTATAGAAAAATTCTAGTATTGATTCAGGATATATGGTGTGCTTGTCGTCCAGGAAGTACCGAAGACCAGTATCTTCCAGGGATTTAATCATTCTATACACGTCATAGTGCTCGGTGCTTAAACAGGATTGAAAATCAACTTGAAGGATGTTGGGAAACTGAGACATTTTTGCCTTAGTGAGAGAGTGATATTTTGTCTTGTGAGTGTTTTGGTTAATGTTTGCTTCTCTTAAATACTAGTTGGGAGAGTATCCTATTTTCCAGGTATTACAGAAGATGATATCTATTAACTGCAGGATAACAAATATTGCATGAAATAAGTATGTTTGCAGTCTAGGGTGTTGGTCATAAACCTGGACTATGAAAGATATCATCATATCTTCACGTCTTTTTAGGTGCGACCAGTTTACTCTGAAAGGGCAATGTTTCAGAACAGATATCTTTAAACACTGATAATTATTCCACTTCTGTTTGAAATTCAAATAATCTAAGATAACCTGTTTCCGAACCGATCAGCTATCAGTTGTTCATCCCGATGCGGGTATTTGGTGCATGCACCAAGTAGCCGGTCGGTTTATTTTATCTGATAAACCGGGCGGTTCTTCCATAGGTACCTTCAAAATTTGAAGTCCAACAGTTTAGGAGGAACTACCGGTTTTATCTGTCCGAACCGGTTTCCCTTTAAGCATCCTTAGGAAGGATCTGACTAATGTCGGTTAAACCGAGAGTAAGTCTGAATTGAGAGAACTTAGATTCCTGTAGAGGCTTGGTGAAGATATCGGCTACTTGTTGATCTGTTGGTACGTATTCCAGCGGATATGCTTCAGCGTGACATGTTCCCGGATGAAGTGGTGCCTTATGTCAATATGCTTCTTTCTGGAGTGGAGAACCGGGTTGTAAGTGATTGCTATGGCACTTGTGTTGTCACAGAAGATCGAGGACTCTTCGGCAGTGACACCGAAGTCCTTCAACTGTTGTTGGATCCAAAGAAGTTGTGAACAACAACTTCCGGCCGCAAGGTATTCAACTTCTGCAGTGGATGTGGCCACCGATGTCTGTTTCTTGCTATGCCATGACACAAGTCGGTCACCTAGGAACTGACATGTGCCGCTGGTGCTTTTTCTGTCAATCTTACAACATGCATAGTCTGCATCTGAATAACTCATTAGGTTAAAGGATGAATCCTTTGGGTACCACAGACCGACATCGGGTGTGCCCTTTAGGTACTTCAATATTCTCTTTACGGCTGTGTAGTGGGATTGTTTAGGATTTTCTTGGAATCTCCCACACACACCGACTGCAAATAGAATATCCGGTCTACTCGCTGTCAGGTATAGGAGAGAACCGATGATGCCCCGGTAAGCGATCTGGTCTACCGATTGGCCCTCATCATCCTTGTCCAATTTAACCGATGAGCTCATTGGAGTAGCCGCTGAAAAGCATGTGTCCACCCCAAATTTCTTTAGAAGCTCCTTGGTGTACTTGGGTTGGCTTATGAACGTTCCTTCTTTGAGTTGTTTAACCTGAAGACCTAGGAAGAAACATAATTCTCCCAACATACTCATTCCAAACTTGTTAGTCATCATTTTTGAAAATTTATCACATAGTTTGGGATCGGTTGAACCGAAAATGATATCATCTACATAGATTTGAACAAGTAGGATATGTTCCTTCTTTTCAAATTTAAATAACGTTTTATCCACCGAACCTATGGTGAAATCATGTTGTAACAGAAATGCGGTTAGTGTATCATACCAGGCTCTAGGTGCTTGCTTTAGACCGTATAACGCTTTGTTTAACCGGTATACATGGTTTGGAAACTCAGCACTTTTGAAACCGGGTGGTTGTTCAACATACACCTCTTCACGTAGGTCACCGTTCAAAAATGCACTTTTAACATCCATTTGAAAAACCATAAAGTTTTTGAATGCAACAAAGGCTAGAAAGATTCTAATGGCTTCAATCCTAGCTACAGGAGCAAATGATTCTTGAAAATCAATGCCTTCCTCCTGTTTGTAACCTTGTGCCACTAATCTGGCTTTGTTCCTTGTGACCAAACCGTTTTCATTGAGTTTGTTTCTAAATACCCATCTTGTTCCTATGACCGGTTGATCTTTCGGTCTAGGGAATAGGTACCAGACTTTACTACTCTCGAACTGGTTTAGCTCTTCTTGCATTCCCAAGATCCAATCCGGATCTGACAATGCTTCATCTATTCTTTTCGGCTCAATCTGGGATATAAAGGCGGAATTAAAGTATTCCTCCAGAAGTTGACGCCTAGTTCGAACAGGTTCTGAAGGGTCACCTATGATTTGCTCAGGAGGATGTTTAGTGTTTCTTCTGAGGTTCAGTTCAGGGATGTCTACCAAATTACCGTTTACTTGATCAAGGCTAGACATATTGGTAGGCTGAACAGGATTGTCAGACCGACCGACTTCCTCGGTTTGAACCGGGGTGTCAGCTTCCTGTTGTGGAACAGCTTGATCAGGCTGGGTTTCAATATTACCCATTTGGTCATGGACAAACCGCCTGAAGACCGGATTCTCATCTTCACTATCAGAATGGATAATGTTGTTTTCCAATCTGTTGTGTAGATCAAAGCATGATGCAGTATTACTTTCAACCGATTCATCGAAAACAACGTGAAGGGTTTCCTCCATGGTTGAAGTTCTATTATTAGACACTCTATATGCCTTACTCACTGCTGAGTAACCTAGCATGATCCCAGTATCGGTTTTTGCATCAAAAACAGAGAGTTGGGTTTTACCATTTATATGTATATAGCATTTACAACCGAAAATCTTGAGGTACTTAAGTTTGGCAACCCTGTTAAAGTAAACCTCATACGGTGTTTTGTTATGAAACTTGTTAATTAGAGACTGGTTTTGTGTATAACATGCAGTGTTGATAGCCTCAGCCCAAAATTTCTGAGCAATGCCCGAATCGGCTATCAAGGACCGTGCGGCTTCCTTGAGAGTCCGGTTTCTTCTCTCGGCCAGGCCATTTTGTTGAGGAGTTCTAGCACTAGACAACTCGTGTCTAATACCGGATTCATCAAGATATGCGGTTAAGGTACTATTGGTAAATTCGGTACCTCTATCACTTCTAATGCTATTAATGCGAGTTGATTTTTTCATTTTGCAAACGTTTAAGCAGTGTAATCAAGTTCGATGCGGTTTCACGTTAGATGGTAAAAATATTACCCATGTAAATCTAGAATAATCATCAATAACTACAATGGTGTAAAGCATACCTCCTAGGCTAATGACCTGAATCGGTCCAAATAGGTCCATATGAAGAAGATCTAAGCATCGGCTAGATTGGATATTTCCTTTACTCTTAAAGGTTGATCTAGTTTGTTTACCCATTTGACATGCTGAGCAAACCTTATCCTGGTTAAATACTATGCCAGGAATACCTTCAACTATCTTTTTACGCGAATGTAGTTAAGGTTTCATGTTTAGATGGTTTAGTCTCTTATGCCACAACCAGGTTTGATCAGTCTTAGCTATCATGCATATAGGGTGTTCTACCTTAGTTTTCCAGTCTACCTTGTAAATATTGCCTAACCTATTCAGGTTAGTAGTACGATACCTTGAGAGTTCTTAACTAAGCATGCATGTTAAGAAATTCTACCGTGTATCCAGCATCACACATCTGACTAATGCTTAGCAAGGTTAAAACGTAGGTTTTCAACTAAAAGTAACGTTATCAATAGTTAAGTTACCATGGACAATCTTACCCTTGCCCACAGTCTACCTTTTGAGTTGTCACCGAAGGTGATTAGAGCACCGGTTTCTATTCTGATGTCGGTTAGCAGGTTGTGTTCCCCTGTCATATACCTGGAGCAACGCTATCCAAGTACCATTCAGAATTTCCTAAGCCATTTCTTTAGATCCTGCAAAATGTACATATTTACAATTGTTTGGTACCCACATTCACTTGGGTCCACATGCGGTTAGTCCCTTGGGTATCCAAACCTTGACAAACCGGACAGCCTCTTTGCTAGGTTTAACCGTCCTTTGGCACTCGGTTGGGTATCTCGGTTTTTCTACGAAGGTCTTAGCATGAGGTGTTGATCTTTGTTTGACCTATGCGGTTGACGATTGGCTTTCCTATTTTTGAGAATGTCGGCTTTTCTTTCTCAGGGTCAAGCCACTTCTCAGAGTCGGTTGGACCAACATAGTTGTATTTTAGCTTTTCTTCCCTATAGTATGCGGTCAACTCTTCTTCAGCGGTCAAGGAACATTTAATGAATCTTATAAGAGGAAGGTTACTCCTTGTAAACATTACTTTCTCTATGGGTTTTTGGTCTTTGGAGCTATCCTTTGTGTATCCTAAGCCGAACATGCAAAAGGGATGTCTGTAATGACTATACATTTTCTTTACCATATCACTTGATCTCTTATATGCGGCCATCTTATACTAGAGTCGGGCATTTTCTTCCTCGGTTAGTTCTCTAGCTGGTTCATTAGACTGTTCGGTCTTAAGTGGTGGTTCAGGTTCTGACTCGGTTTCTAAGGTAGAGGTTTCATGAGGTTTTATGATCTCCGGTTCGGTTATAATGGGTACTTCTGGCTCTGTCGGAATGGGTACTATAGGATCGGTTCTAATGTTGAGGTGCTTAGGTAGCATGGCTAGTAAATTCTTATACTCTTCTACCATGTCATTCAATGCATTATATAACTCATCTTTAGTAAATTCTTCACAGGGAGAGTCAAATACATGTTCCTCATTTGCCATGAGACATGTGAGTTCATCATCACTGTCATTGTGAGCCCATAAGCTTCCTCCATCATCGGCTATCAGTGCCTTCTGAACCTCACTTCCTTCACCGGTTTGTTGATAGTTGTTTCGGTTATCTTGGTTATCCGGTTTCCGGGTATCCCTCCTCGGTTTTCCTGCATTCCCACTTAAAATATCCCAAACAGTTATAGTTATAAACACCTTACATTGGATTTATCACCATAGTTGTAGTTTGTTGGTTGGCTTCTTTTCATGAACCTCCCAAACTTCTATGCAAGCATCGCCATGGCAGCCTCGGTGAACTATTCGCGGTTCTGATCGTGCAGGGGTAGGAGCAGCCGGTTCTGTGGATGTGATCAATGCTCTGGTGAGGTTTGAGGCCGAGGAACTCTTCTTCAGTTCTAGACCTCATTGCGAACTCATATGCCTTAAGATCTTCGAATACATCGTGTAACTTCATCTTGTTATGCAGTTTGATTCCCTCATCACCATTGTCTTTATGTCCCATGCACTTGGAAGAGATGTTAATGCTTCATGATAACCTCTTTGTTGTCATACTTCTTACCAAGAGTTGCTAGCTCATCTAAGTACACCAGTGAACCGGTCACTGTACTCTTTCATCGTTTCTCCCGGTTTCATCTTGATGCTTTCAACTTCTGAGTAGCTACCTTATCTTGTTTTCCTTTGGTTCTTTCATTTCCCTCAAAGATCTGAATAACCGTGTCCTATGTCTCCTTTGCGGTTTTGCAATCTTCTGATCTTGCAATACGTATTTCTATCCACACTGTTGGAGATCCGGTTTCTAGCATGGTTTATTCAGGTTGTTCTCTCCTTCTATCTTCAGCTGTCCATTCATTTCTGGTCCTTATCAATGATTATCGGTCCTTCGGCCAGAATGAATTCCATCTCATCATCCAAGGTGATTAAGTGTAGGTGCATGCGTGCCTTCCATTGCAAAGTCACCACTCTAGCATTGGAGGCCTATCGAAAGACATGCTTGCTTGAGTATTGAAACTAACTGCTCTGATACCAATTGTTAGGATCTAGGTCGCGGCTAGAGGACCGGGTTGGGCCGGTTAGCGCGTCTCACTCAAAGGGTGGTGGTTAATCCGGTTAGAGTAGTTAACAACCGGGGTTTCAATACTACACAAACTGTCACAAACCCTTGAACTAGGGTTCAAGCGCGGAAGAGGTTTGCTTTCAGGTTGAAGCAGCACACTTGTGTGATAGGCAGAACCGGTTTCGGATAATGAAGGTTTAAAAATTGATGGGTCAGTTTCGGTAACCTGGTGATTCGGCTTGGATAGAGTTAAGTAGGTTAGAGCGGTACGGATCGGTTAGATAATGGAACCGACAGAAAGTAAATGACAAGACAAATTTTATGGATGTTCGGAGATAAAACTCCTACGTCACCCCTTCCTCTCGAAACCGCGAGAAGGATATTCACTAAGGAATACAAGTACAATCCGATCGAGACTTATTTCCTGCTCGATAACACTCTTACAATTTACACCGAAATTGTAAAATACACAAACTTCAACTTTAGCACTTAGGCTTTCTCTAGAGATAGAACACATTGTTTTTCACTTGTAAATTAAATGCTCTTAGAATCTATTGTTGTCCCGCATTTACTCTTCTTCAACTGCCCCTTTTATAGATGAAATATGCCAACGGTCATATTTCACTTCCTTCAATCTGATTGGTTGAGCAGAGGTTCAGAGGTTCAGTGATTCAGTGATTCAGACCCTGCGGTTATCTTTTCAGACCTAACGGTCAATCTCACAGACTTGGCAGTCTGTTCTTCCGGTGTGTAAGACAAACCTGCTAAGTTTGTCTTTTACTCAATGTGGACACTGTCTGGTTAAACAGTTGTCTGTACTTGGAAGAATCTCCTTTCTGACTTATCCCGAAGTGGAAAAAGATCCTGTAAGACTGGTGCTTTCTGTAGACCATGCAGGGACCTTCCCTTCAGACTGTATGGATATGGAAGTGTTCAGTCTGTGGCCTTTGGTATCCATTCTTCAACAGGTACCCGAATTTTCTTCGTGTACTGGTCGGTCCATTCGACTGAACCCGGATGGACTTCGGTGTGACGATGGGTTTAATCCGGACATCTTGTCCGGTTTAGTCCTCTGCCTTGGTGGCTGATCGGCTGGTCTGATGTTTTCCGGGTTTTTAGGCTTTGGGCCGATCCTTTCTTTGTGCGGGTGATGTTATTCCAAGTGTTCCTGGGCGGTTTAGTAGCTTGACCGACTAGTTTTCGTAACCGGTTTATTTGTTTGACCGATTCTTGGATTCCTTTTCCTGCATGAAAGGTTTTATTTAAAGTTAGGTTATGTGAACACGGTTCTAATTTTTAAGCTAACCAATATAGTCACAGAATGTCTGCAAGGTTACATTGGTTTTGGAGACCGAAATAGTAAACATATAATTTTCCATTTTAGCAAGTAATATATGTGTTAACAATATCAATTTTGAAATTGTAGGGGAGAGAAAAAAACAATTGCTAACAAACAATAAAGAAGTTAATTGATTAGTGCTTGATGTAAAGCCCGTGAGGACAAATATGACAATATAACCAATATGGAGATAATAGAAGTTGTTTTGAAAAAATTATAAGTATTTAGTTTGATATAATCTCTATATTACTTTGGATAAATAAAAATAGAGTTGTGGATTGATTTATTATATCTCAATAAATTATATAATGCGTTGTTAGAAATGAGGTCAACAGGAGAGATCAAATCTTGTGGAATGAAAGATGTGTTAACAATTGCATTATGAACGAAGAAAACTATGAAATGGTTACAGGTGTTAGAAGATTTGTAAAATCCAAATAAATAAATATATATATATATATATATATATATATATATATATATATATATTGCAAGGATTAGTGGGTCGAGCGTTGTGAGTGATTTGTATCTTTTTGTTAGACAAAATGATTCGGGTTGATCATTTAAATTTAAACCCGACCGTAAGTTAATGGGTATGATATTAATAATGAATGATTAATTATGAACTTAAAAAATTTGTTTCTCTTATAATTATATTTTATATATTTTTAATAAATAAATAATTATTATATTTGTAATCCCAAAAAAACTCGTTGGTTCTGTAATAGCTCGAGGTTCAAAAATGTTAACCTCGGTTTGCGTGTTAAAAAATATTTAAAAATAAAACATTATTTTATAGGATTTTAAATAATTCTAATAGTTTTTAAAATTATTAAAAACAATTAATTTAGATTTAAATTTACATAATCTGGTGATTTGGCGCTAATTAAATTTACAATTTAAATTTTTTAGAAATCCGTTTGTTTAAATTAATTAAAAATATTAATTTAACAGATTACTTGTTGAAATATAGTCACCAATTGAGTTTTTGAAATCAATCAAAATGACAATGTGTACAAACGTATTAGTTAGAGTTTCTTTATAGTTCGTAATTCGGTGATACACGGGAAGGGGATTTCGCGCTTCATCCTCCGTACCCATTTTGAAAACAGTTTCTACTTATAAATTTGGTTTTAGAAAATCGGTTGTATAACATTTTATTTTAACCGATTATTCTCCCAGTTCTAGACATGCGTAGGTTTTACAGTTTTAAAGAATTTTAACAACAATTATTTAAATTCTAGTACATGTTGCTGATGACAATTAGAGAGGAAAATACCTGAAGATCATCAATTTAGAAGACATTAAGGTTTAAAAATAAATCATAACCAACCTTAGTCAAAATATTTGTTGTGAAAATATCTCAAAAATATTTTGAATCATTTTCTAATTTTTTGAAATTTTTAGAAAATGGTTTGAGGCTCCAAAATTACCAAAATAATTTTGTAATTTTTTAAATTTGGAACAAAATAGCTAATAGTTGTTATTAACATTAATATACATAAGTTTGAAATATATAATTATATAATAAAACGTTTTGAGGATTAAAATGCATTATATACTTGTATTAGTTTATTAGTTTTTCATATATTTTAAGATATATAATTTTTTTAAAAAAAATTTATACTTATATTTTTATTTATTTAAATATTAAAATTAAAAAAAAAAAAAATTTCGAAAATATTGTCATATCCTAATATAAAGACGATCAAGATTCAGGTGACATGTATTTATATTGATCAAACATCTCATTTTCAATTTTTTTATTAAATATAATGTAGGCATTATTGTCCATTATTATATAATATATATAATAATTATATATTGAATAAATATATTTTATTTCTTTTAAAAAATGAACAACAAGTTGTGTTAGAATATGTTAAATTTCAAAATATATTAACCCTTAATACTTATAAATTTCCTTGTTAAAACTAAATTTCTTACTTCAAAATTTTATACCATATTATATGCTTTATCCAAAAGTTATTTCAAGTTTAATTTAAGTTTAGTTTAAAAATATTTATAATTTTTTAAATTTATTTATTTATTAATTGTTGTCCAATGTGTTGTACTAAATTGTGAACAACTATTGCACTTATAATTTTCCGTATTTTGTGTTATCAAGTATTGCCTATGATACAAAAAAAAGGTTTTATTTGATTAATTTATAAGCCACACATATTATACTTAAATAATGATAGATAAGTGAAAATGAAAACTAATATAAAAAAAGTTGTGTCAATATTTGTATATAATTACTAAATATCATATATTACTCAAATAATATATATTTAAAATAATTTTATATTTGTAAGTAGTTTTAGTGCAACATGTTTAATTTTCAGCACAACTTTTTGTAAATTTTTATTAAATATAATGTTTTTATTTTAATATATAACGAAAAAATTATATCAAATAATTTAATTTAATTTAATTGTATTATAAATATATGTATTTGGAAATATTTACTAAAGGTTAAAATAAATTAGTTAAAAAATAATTGATATCTAAAGTTATTTAGGGACTGAAGTATATTTTATATATATATGTATATATTTTATACATATATCATACATAAATAAAATGAGAAAATATCTTTAAAAAAACCCTGATATTGGTTTATTTATTCTACCCCAACTTTTCTATAATAATCTAAATTTATTTTTCACATTCAGCTTTATTCTCACCCAAATAGTTCATATTTAACTAATTAATAAATAAATGATATAATTATGAAATTAAAAATTATTTATGAACTAAAACATTCTTTAATCATAGATCAGTAATAATTAAAACAGAAAGATGTTTTTTTATAAATTTTTATATTTTAATTTTTTATTTTACTTTACAGTTTTTTTTATATTTTTTATAATTTACTTCTTATATTATATTTTATTGTAATTAGTTCTCAAAATTTTTTAAAAAAACAATTAAAATAATTATTTTAGTATTAATTGGAAACTAAAATATCGGTTATATTATAATTAAATACGATCAATTTATTTATTAAATTGTTACGGTTAATGTTTATGATGTTTTATATAAAATAATCAAATATTAGTTATGTAACTATAAATTTATTTATTTAATGATTTTAACAATAATATTTTTCTTTCCACTAATAAAAATTATAATGAAATATGTTTACACTAATAGATAATATAGTTTACACAAAAAAAAGTACTTATTTTCAAGTTTTATTTTAAAATAATTATAATTATAATTATTTTAATTTGATAATTATTATGTATTGTGTTATAACAAGTGATTATAGTTATTTAATATAAAATATTTATATTATTATCCTTATTTGGTAGTAGCCGCTGTCGTGCTTTTAATTTTTTTTTTTAAAAATTGTTCTATAATAATTTAAATATAACTTTTTTCATTGAAGTTAATATTTGTATTTTACATTTAAAAAAAAGTTATAGTTAATTAATCCCTAAAACAATTTATCACGCTTTAGTGATAAATAAATAAGAACTAAAATTCTTATATTTATATATTATTACTACATATTATATTTAAAATTAATGATTTCGACAAGCATAACATTTCAAATTTTTTTTTTGGTAAACTTAGATAATTTGAGAAATATTATATTACATTTTTTTTCATTTAAGATTTTTATATTTCAAAATAAATAATAATTTTATCAAAGTTGATTTACTAAAGAAATGAAAATTATATAATTAAAGTATATTGTATTCTTATATTAAATATCAATAAAGTGAAACAAAATTTTATAATATTTTATAATATTTTTTTTTCTAATTTTTTAATTAATCTTCGTTCTATTTTTTTTAATTAACTGTACCAAAAATGAATTTATAATTATTATTAGATAATAAAAAATAATTAATAAAAAATTTAACTTAACCATAATATTTTTTTGGTAGAATAAGTTATTTATAAAAGTTATAAAAAAAAGTAAAAAACATTAACTAGTAAAATAAAAATTAGAGACAAAGAAAAATATTAAATTAGATCATTTAAACCATATCTAATCCAATCTAAATTTAAATTTAATCTATATTTTAAAATATAATGGTTTGAATTACGAATTCATAAATATAATTTGAATTTAGTATAGATCCGATAAAACGGATTCGATATACTCATTTCCTCGCCCCTTACCTTAAATACATATCTCAATCAAAATAACTCTTACTGTAATAAAAATAAATCAACACAAACAAATTAAATAATTTATAAAATATATAATAATAATATCCTTTTCTAAGAATTTTTAATTTCTTATAGTTATTTTTTACTTTGATTAAAAAAAAGTAGACTAATGCGTATTGTTTTTAGCTATAAGTAAAAATAAAAATTATAATAAAATAATATAGACAACACACTATCACAAACAAAACTCAGTCATCGAATATCTTCTCGGCATGTGCGACACTATTCTAGATTGCCTCAATCCTAGCTAGTCAGCCTCTTAAAAGATGCAAGAAAAATATCACTTTCAAAGAGAAAGAACTTGAAGAATATCTTGTCTATTGTTTATTGCTTTACAAGTTGAGGTATATGAGGTGAATTGGGTTTATTTTGGCCAAGACATATTTATATACAAGCGGATGATCATTCTATATCCTCTTAACATCAGGGCTTTCTAGACTCTTCTATTATCTAACTTAGACTTAGGAATTTATAGAGAATTCTAGAGAGTTTTATTATCCTCCATAATATATATTATATTAAACTAAAAGTAATATATCAAAATTAAGCATCGAGCATCGAGCATCGAGCATTAAGCATTAAGCATTAAGCATTAAGCATTAAGCATTAAGCATTAAGAATCAAGCATCAAGCCTCAAGCATCAAGCATCAAGAATCAAGCATCAAGCATCAAGCATCAAGCATCACGCATCAGCATCAAGCATCAAACCTCAAGCTATCAAGCACTCACGCATCAAGCATCAAGCATCAAGCATCAAGCATCAAGCATCAAGCATCAAGCATCAAGCATCAAGCATCAAGCATCAAGCATCAAGCATCAAGCATCAAGCATCAAGCATCAAGCATCAAGCCATCAGCATCAAGCATCAAGCATTAAAGCATCAAGCATCAAGCATTAAAGCATCAAGCATTAAAGCATCAAGCATCAAGCATCAAGCATCAAGCAGCAAGCATCAAGCATCAAGCATCAAGCATCAAGCATCAAGCATCAAGCATCAAGCATCAAGCATCAAGCATCAAGCATCAAGCATCAAGCATCAAGCATCGAGATCAAGCAATCAAGCATACAGCATCAAGCATCAAGCATCAAGCAATCAAGCATCAAGCATCAAGCATCAAGCATCATAAGCATCAAGCATCAAGCACAAGCATCAAGCATCAAGCATCAAGCATCAAGCCATCAAGCATCAAGCATCAAGCATCAAGCATCAAGCATCAAGCATCAAGCATCAAGCATCAAGCATCAAGCATCAAGCATCAAGCATCAAGCATCAAGCATCAAGCATCAAGCATCAAGCATCAAGCATCAAGCATCAAGCATCAAGCATCAAGCATCAAGCATCAAGCATCAAGCATCAAGCATCAAGCATCAAGCATCAAGCATCAAGCATCAAGCATCAAGCATCAAGCATCAAGCATCAAGCATCAAGCATCAAGCATCAAGCATCAAGCATCAAGCATCAAGCATCAAGCATCAAGCATCAAGCATCAAGCATCAAGCATCAAGCATCAAGCATCAAGCATCAAGCATCAAGCATCAAGCATCAAGCATCAGCATCAAGCATCAAGCATCAAGCATCAAGCATCAAGCATCAAGCATCAAGCATCAAGCATCAAGCATCAAGCATCAAGCATCAAGCATCAAGCATCAAGCATCAAGCATCAAGCATCAAGCATCAAGCATCAAGCATCAAGCATCAAGCATCAAGCATCAAGCATCAAGCATCAAGCATCAAGCATCAAGCATCAAGCATCAAGCATCAAGCATCAAGCATCAAGCATCAAGCATCAAGCATCAAGCATCAAGCATCAAGCATCAAGCATCAAGCATCAAGCATCAAGCATCAAGCATCAAGCATCAAGCATTCAAGCATCAAGCATCAAGCATCAAGCATCAAGCATCAAGCATCAAGCATCAAGCATCAAGCATCAAGCATCAAGCATCAAGCATCAAGCATCAAGCATCAAGCATCAAGCACTCAAGCATCAAGCATCAAGCATCAAGCATCAAGCATCAAGCATCAAGCATCAAGCATCAAGCATCAAGCATCAAGCATCAAGCATCAAGCATCAAGCATCAAGCATCAAGCATCAAGCATCAAGCACAAGCATCAAGCATCAAGCATCAAGCATCAAGCATCAAGCATCAAGCATCAAGCATCAAGCATCAAGCATCAAGCATCAAGCATCAAGCATCAAGCATTAAGCATAAAGCATCAAGCATAAGCATCAAGCATTAAGCATCAAGCATCAAGCATCAAGCATCAAGCATCAAGCATCAGCATCAAGCATCAAGCATCAAGCATCAAGCATCAAGCATCAAGCATCAAGCATAAAGCATCAAGCATCAAGCATCAAGCATCAAGCATCAAGCATCAAGCATCAAGCATCAAGCATCAAGCATCAAGCATAAGGGATCAAGCATAAAGCATCAAGCATAAATCATCAAGCATCAAGCATCAAGCATCAAGTATCAAGAATCAAGCATCAAGCATCAAGCATCAAGCATCAAGCATCAAACATCAAGCATCAAGCATCAAGCATCAAGCATCAAGCATCAAGCATCAAGCATCAAGCATCAAGCATCAAGCATCAAGCATCAAGCATCAAGCATCAAGCATCAATCATCAATCATCTAGCATCAAGCATCAAGCATCAAGCATCAGGCATCAGGCATCAGGCATCAGGCATCAGGCATCAGGCATCAGGCATCAGGCATCAGGCATCAGGCATCAGGCATCAGGCATCAGGCATCAGGCATCAGCATCACGCATCAAGCATCAAGCATCAAGCATCAAGCATCAAGCATCAAGCATCAAGCATCAAGCATCAAGCATCAAGCATCAAGCATCAATCATCGAGAATCAAGCATCAAGCATCATGCATAAGGCATCAAGCATCAGGAATCAAGCATCAAGCATCAAGCATCAAGAATAAGGCATCCATAAGCATCAAGCATTAAGCATCAAAACATCAAGCATTAAGTATAATTAAGCAAGAATTAAGTATTAAGCATTAAGCATTAGCATCAAGCATCAAGCATCAAACATCAAGCATCAAGCATCAAGCATCAAGCATCAGCATCAAGCATCAAGCATCAAGCATCAAGCATCAAGCATCAAGCATCAAGCATCAAGCATCAAGCATCAAGCATCAAGCATCAAGCATCAAGCATCAAGCATCAAGCATCAAGCATCAAGATCAAGATCAAGATCAAGATCAAGATCAAGCATCAAGCATCAAGCATCAAGCATCGAGCATCGAGCATCGAGCATCGAGCTCGAGCATCGAGCATCGAGCATCGAGCATCGAGCATCGAGCATCGAGCATCGAGCATCGAGCATCGAGCATCGAGCATCGGCATCGAGCATCGAGCATCGAGCATCGAGCATCGCGCATCGAGCATCAAGCATCAAGCATCAAGCATCAAGCATCAAGCATCAAGCATCAAGCACAAGCATCAAGCATCAAGCATCAAGCATCAAGCATCAGCATCAAGCATCAAGCATCAAGCATCAAGCATCAAGCATCAAGCATCAAGAATCAAACATCAGCATTACGCAAATAACATTAAGCATAAAGCATAAAGCATCAAACATCAAGCATCAAGCATCAAGCATCAAGCATCAAGTAACAAGTAACAAGCAACAAGCAACAAGCAACAAGAAACAAGCATCAATCATTAAACGTCAAACATCAAGCATCAAACATCAAACATCAAACATCAAGCATCAAGCATCAAGATCAAGCATCAAGCATCAAGCATCAAGCATCAAACATCAAGCATCAAGCATCAAGCATCAAGCATCAAGCATCAAGCATCAAGCATCAAGCATCAAGCATCAAGCATCAAGCATCAAGCATCAAGCATCAAGCATCAAGCATCAAGCATCAAGCATCAAGCATCAAGCATCAAGCATCAAGCATCAAGCATCAAGCATCAAGCATCAAGCATCAAGCATCAAGCATCAAGCATCAAAGCATCAAGCATCAAGCATCAAGCATCAAGCATCAAGCATCAAGCATCAAGCATCAAGCATCAAGCATCAAGCATCAAGCATCAAGCATCAAGAATCAAGCATCAAGCATCAAGCATCAAGCATCAAGCATCAAGCATCAAGCATCAAGCATCAAGCATCAAGCATCAAGCATCAAGCATCAAGCATCAAGCCTCAAGCATCAAGCATCAAGCATCAAGCATCAAGCATCAAGCATCAAGCATCAAGCATCAAGCATCAAGCATCAAGCATCAAGCATCAAGCATCAAGCATCAAGCATCAAGCATCAAGCATCAAGCATCAAGCATCAAGCATCAAGCATCAAGCATCAAGCATCAAGCATCAAGCATCAAGCATCAAGCATCAAGCATCAAGCATCAAGCATCAAGCATCAAGCATCAAGCATCAAGCATCAAGCATCAAGCATCAAGCATCAAGCATCAAGCATCAAGCATCAGCATCAAGCATCAAGCATCAAGCATCAAGCATCAAGCATCAAGCATCAAGCATCAAGCATCAAGCATCAAGCATCAAGCATCAAGCATCAAGCATCAAGCATCAAGCATCAAGCATCAAGCATCAAGCATCAAGCATCAAGCATCAAGCATCAAGCATCAAGCATCAAGCATCAAGCATCAAGCATCAAGCATCAAGCATCAAGCATCAAGCATCAAGCATCAAGCATCAAGCATCAAGCATCAAGCATCAAGCATCAAGCATCAAAGCATCAAGCATCAAGCATCAAGCATCAAGCATCAAGCATCAAGCATCAAGCATCAAGCATCAAGCATCAAGCATCAAGCATCAAGCATCAAGCATCAAGCATCAAGCATCAAGCAATCAAGCATCAAGCATCAAGCATCAAGCATCAAGCATCAAGCATCAAGCATCAAGCATCAAGCATCAAGCATCAAGCATCAAGCATCAAGCATCAAGCATCAAGCATCAAGCATCAAGCATCAAGCATCAAGCATCAAGCATCAAGCATCAAGACATCAAGCATCAAGCATCAAGCATCAAGCATCAAGCATCAAGCATCAAGCATCAAGCATCAAGCATCAAGCATCAAGCATCAAGCATCAAGCATCAAGCAATCAAGCATCGAGCATCG
>NW_025919135.1:0-24966 GCF_907164915.1 Impatiens glandulifera
GGATCTGTTCCTGCACATAGAAGTTAACAACTGTTTAGTTTTTTCTAGCCGATTCCAAAAATTAACTTTACTTAATTTTTCTTATCAATTTCTCCCTTTTTGATTATTTAGAATAAATATTCAAAACTTTGTAATGTATGGCCGGTTTGAAAATTAACTTTCTTAATTTTTCTTATCAATTTCTCCCTTTTTGATTATTTAGAATAAATATTCAAAACTTTGTAATGTATGGCCGGTTTGAAAATTAACTTTCTTAATTTTTCTGATCAATTTCTCCCTTTTTGATTATTTAGAATAAATATTCAAAACTTGTAATGTATGGCCGGTTTGAAAAACTTGTTTAGCAATTTCTCCCTTTTTGATTATTTTCTGTTTGAAGAAAAATTTTCAAAAACATGTGTTTGAGTTTTCAAAAGGTATGTAAAGACTGATAAATTCAAAAGCATGATAAAACGACTAAGTTCTGAAACTAAATCAAACATAATTTGTTCTTAAGGAAAGAAAAGAAGACTAAAGCTTGGATGGTCCCCCTCCTTTTCAAGTTCTTTTTCAAATTCTTTTTCAAGCCGCCTTATTTCTTCCTCTTCCCTTGCCTTCCACTCACTGTCGCGTCTTTCAGCGTCAATTTGCAATCCGGCCCACACACTTGAGATGCCGAGAGTTCTTTTTCCGAATCCGAAACCGGTACAAACTGGTTTTGGTTGACGAGGCGGTTGAGTAGCAGTTGGTCTGGAGCTTAGAGTTACGGTTGAACTTTCAATTGTCCTCCTTTTGCGCCGGTTGAGTTCTTCGAGGTCCTCTTCTTCTTCTTCATCAAGAGGTTGCACGTTCAGTCCGACTGGTACTATCACTCTTTGGCTGTTTTGTTCTGCCCGCTTCAACACTTCTGCAACCGCTTTCCTCTTCCCCTTGTTTCTTGTTTTCATTGTGTGTGATGGTTGAGCCGGTATGGATTCCTGGATAGTTGCCTGTTCATCCTCGTTTCACTTCTGGGCAAACTCATGATCTTTCTCCTCAAGTTCCTTCTGCAACCGTTCCCTTTCCCTTTCTTCGTCTTGTAGCCTCTTAGCGGTTTCGGCGTCAGAATTGATTTGCTCTTGAGTCTTGCTTACTTGGAGTTTGGAAAACTCCCCAATTTGAACAGCCATGGCCTGCAGCATATCTACCAAGGGAGCGGTTGCGGTTTGAATGGATTCTGCGATCAAGGATTTGACGGAGGTTTGCATAGCCTCATCTATCATGGATTTGATAGATGTTTTAACGGTGTTGGCTATTTCGGTTTGAACAGATCCCCGGATGGTGTTCGACAGATTCGTTTCAGCTGCTGCAATCCTCTCATCGGTTGCAGTGTTGTAGTTTCCAAGACACGACTCAAGGGTATCAATCACCGCCTGCTTTATCTGATCAAGTTTCGGAGCCTTAACATTTTGAGGAGGATCTCGTTCCCGGTTTTCTGCTGTCCTGGATGTCTCCCCGGCAGCAAAGAAGGGCTTACTTTGATATAGGTCGGCATTACTTAGTTGGTGTCGGCAGCCGTTTCTCTATTGTGCATCGAGATAGTCAAGATTTTTCAGGAGCTTTTCCCGCACCAGATGAAACCGTTCAGTCATTCTCACTTCAATCAGATTTAGCGTTGCTCCTTCCACTTCCTTTAATGCATCCTCAACTGCTTGTAACCGAGCGTATTCACGAATTACCGCGGTTTTGTTGAAGGCGGGTTGGATAAGTTTGGTGTGAGCCAGCTTGAGGGCCATTTCTTCTAATTTTATGAGTTTCTCCCAGTGTTTGTTGCCGCTCATCTCCGGAATCATATCTGACAGCTTTGTCTCACAACGAAGCTGTACCCATAGGAGATATGGTGATATCACATCACTGGCACTTCTATTCATGTCCCTGATGAGCCCCTCAAACATTTCTTCCTCTTGTTCTGCTAAGAAAGTGACCTTGGCACCGGTTAAGATCTCCGGTTGAGAGCCGGTTTGTAAAGTACCTTTTCCCTTGTCAAGCTGAACTTGCCCTTCAGGTGGAATTATTGAGGTAGATGGCCCATCTTGGGCCGATTGGTTTGTTGTGACATTTGGAACTGACTTGTTCCCTACGGAACCGGATGGTTCCTGTTCTTCAGAATTACCCTCCTGAGCCGGAGGTGTGATGTTCGCTGTTTTGGCCGTTTCTTCGACCGGTTGAATTTCACTTTGATCGGGTATCTCAACCTGATCAACTGACTTAAGACGACTTGACACATCGTCTTTGGTTTCCCTTGCAATATTTTGGACTATGTCCTCAATAGCTTCAGAGGTATTTAAGCCTACGTCGGCTATTACCTCGTCGATCTTTTTGCTTGGGGACTTGGAGTTTTTAGAGTGAATACTAACCTCTGCTGCCTCCTTGGATGCTGACTCGGTTTCGTGGCTCCCCGAGGGTTCAGTTTGCCTTGGTGATTGAGAGTCAACAGGAATGGGACGAACGGTATTGATGGGAATGGGTTGGAAGACGTCTCCGGTTCTCTCTGGTGGATTATCCGAGGAAAGGGTTTTCTCGGAGTCTGCCGGTTTGCTGGAGCTCTTCTTTGCGGAAGACTTCTTTCTTCCCTTCTTCTCTTGTGAGGCTTCGGTTTCAACCTCCTTTCTCTTCGGTTTCTCTTGTTTTGATCATTCTTCAGCCGGAGCGGAAGAGCTGGTCCCCTTGGAAGACTTCGTTCTGGAGGACTTCGGCTTAACCGTTCTGTCAGTCTTCTCAATCATCGACTCGGAGTTGAGAATGGCGTTGGGTGGAAGCGGTTCACCTTCACCAAGTTCTATCTTGAGGAACTTGAGGATTTTGACGATCTGTATTGCGAAGGCCTGAACCGGTCATCCTTCTGTATCACCATTTGGCAAAATTCTTCGAAAATGACAGCTCCCCAGTCTACCTTGTCACCGCTGACAATGGCCATCATCATCTTAAGCTTAAGTTTTGTCAGGTTATCGAAGTTACCTCCTCTTCCCTGAATCGAACGAGATATGATGTTCAGCAGCCACCTCAACTCCGGTTTCAGCTTGTTCTTCCAGCTTGAGTGAATCACCAGTTCCTGATCTTTAGCCGATATCACCAACCGAACCGCATTAGACTCTACATCGGTTAGGTCGTTTTTGAGATCCAAACCGGTGTTGGGTAAACCGAGGGCTTCAGAGAACAGCTCCTCAGTGATCATAATTTCCTTGCCGTTGACGGTGGCGGAGACCTTCCTCTTTGTTAGCGTCGCCGTCGCCAAAAACTCCATAACCACCGTCGGATATACGATGAACGGACCAGATAAGAACTCCTCCAACCCTGAATCTCTTAGAGATTGAAGAACAACTTTGTTTTTATCTCCAGCGTGTTCATCAATATCTGCGAAATCGACCTGCAACATCCATTGAAAGGGTGCTTTGCCTAGAGCCATGGTAGATTTGAGAAAAAAAGATGAAGAACAGTGATGATCGGAAGTTAGAATGCCTTTGAAGATCTGAAAGTTTTAGAGAGAGAAAGTGTATGTGACGAATGGGCTGATTTGAACTTATATAGAGGGCGATTCCAAACGGTTGGAAGATGAACCGTCAATTGATAGTGTTTTGGGCGCCAATTTTCCCTCCAAAAGTTACTACAATAACTTTTGGCGGTAAATGCGAAAAACCAATGGGCGGTAAGTTTTTGTGAGGTAAAACCGTGGGCATTAAGTTTTCAAACTTTTCATTTTGCTTGAGATTCAGGTTTTACTTGAAGCGTTGTTAACCGGAAGTTTCGTTTAACATGAACTTTTGTGTTTATTAAACTTTTAAAGACCGGAAAGAAAGATATGGAAAGAAAACCGGAGACTTTAAAATTAGAAATTTTTATAAATGAAAGAGTTAACATCAAGCGGTTTTGGTCGTACAGCAAAATGACCAAAAACCGGAAAGAAAGACAGATAACTTAGTTTTGGCTAAACCAATTCCCTTCTACCATTCTGTCAAACCACTTGTTCACGGTGTTGTCGGGTGTCCTTTCCTCAATCCTCGATATCCATCTGTCTAGCATGGATATAGTCATGGTGTTGGCCGGTCCGACAGGAACACCGGGTCCAAGGTTGCGGCGCTGAGCCTTCAGAAATCGAGTGACTTGGGGAACAAAACCGGTCCTTCCCCTTGAAGCGGTTATGAGCAGCTTCAAGTTGTTGAAGAGGTAGGTTGCCCAGTTGATTGAAGAGTTGCGGATGATGGCTATCATGATGTCGAAAGCCTCCCGGTTGTAGTTCTGGTTTGGCATTCGGCCCATGATAGACCTTTGAACCAAATCGTGCAAGACTTGGTAGTGAGGGGCAAGTCTTTCTTTCTTCCCGTAGTCCTTGACCGGTACGATGGAAGAAGAGAAGATCTGGAAGAAGTCTTCCTTAGCCGGAAGGAATGGCGTAGGAAAGTCAGAGAAGCCTTCGGTTGGAAGGTGAAAGAAGTTAGCAAATTGATCTTCGGTAATCCGAAGAAATTGTCCGTCAATGATGGTGCGAATGCTACCATCGTCTAAAATGTGTCCATTATTGAAAAACTCGCACACCTCCTCTACTAGGATAGTGTCTGAGCCTTTAAGGAATCCCTAAAGCCCCGATTCTATGATCGGTTTGAAGATGCAGTCCTGATACCGACTGTCTTTTACGTCTTCGAAGTCGACGATGAGAGTATTTCTTAGTTCAGCAGGCATTGTGAGGAAGAATGAGAAAAGTTGATGAGATTTTCTGATCTTTCAAGCTTTAGAGAGAGGAGTGAAGAAGACGTGTTTTGAAAATGGAAGATTGAGTCCCCTTTTATAGCTTGAACGGTTGGATGCATTTAATGAGGATATATTTGAAAAATCTGACCGTTTGTGTTTGGTCATTAATGGCTTGTAAGTTTTCAAGAGAATAAGATCATGTCTAGTCAAATCGGATCAGGCATGCTTCTTGAAAATGAAGATTTCTGTTTCCAAGAGTGATTCGATTTGATTTGATACGACGCATTAAATGTTTGAACATTTATGATTTTTATACTTAGATGGAAGGAAATAATTTTCATTAATTGTAGTACCAAACCGGTAGTACAACAAAATTACCGGTTTTGGAAAAGAAAAAGAAAGATAGACAGGCTAAACATTAGATGATTCGGCCGCTTGATCTCTTTTTGCCTTAGCTGCTTCCCATTGGTCGACCAGCTCTTGTACTCTCTCCTTAGTGAGCACGTGCTTTGGATGGAGGGTTACGAAGGGTCCGGAGTGGATGTCCAGACTGGCACAAAAACCGCTCAGCTGAGGAGCGCAGCCAGTTTTGTTTGAAAGGAGCATCTTCTTCAGGTTGCTGAAGATGATCTAGGACCAATTTACCGGTGTCCCGACCGTTACAGCGATCATCATCTCGAAAAGCCTTTGGGTGTAATAATAGCTTTTCTCTCTGCCCAAGATGGACATTCCCAGAATCTCACAAAGAAGCTAGTACTTGTGAGATAGTTGGCTTTTAGCACCCCAGGGTCTAACCGGGATGTCAGAGTTGGAGAACCGACGACACATTTCTTCCATGGTCACCGGAGAGTAGGTTAAGTCGGTTACCCCTTCAGTGGGCAAACCGCAGTATTCAGCGAAATCCGTCTCGCTGAATAGAAATTTCTGACCGTAAACTTGTGCAACGATTATGTCTCGATGCACTTCCTTTGCGGTCTGGAAGAATTCTTCGACTACTAGGTAGTCGAGAATGAATTTGTTTCCGAGGAATCCTCTTAGCCCGCTTCTTTCAACGGCTAAGAACATTTCTCTAACCTCATGGTCTTCGTAATGGTAGATTGAGTTGAAATCAGCCAATAGGATTTTCTTTGCTAGAGAGTTGGAGTTCATGTTCTTGAGAGAGTTTTAAGGTCAAGACTGTTTTTGTGAATAGTGATTTTGTGAAGATTTGTGAAGGTTTAAGGGTGGCTTATATAGCCAGGGGTTCGGCTAGATTAGTAGGTTAAGCATGCTCGATGATGTCATCAGTTAGTTAATAGGCTTTAACTTGTTGAAGTGTATAATGTGTATTTCCAAAGCAAAAACTAATTATTACCAAGATATTCATGATGACAAAAATCTGTTGACAAGATGTGAGTCTCCCTCTCTTGATGATGGACACATGTCGTCATCTCGATTGCGGTAGACTGTTTTTATTTATTACAGGCTTCATTTTTCAAAATATGCATGAAAACTCAGTTAGTTATCCCAAGTTAACTGGAGAAGTTCATTTCATCAGAACCAGAATGCATTTGTACTAAGCGGTTTTCCATGACCGGTTTTAGTTGGATATTTTGTTCCGATTGTGAAGAAATGCTTAATCATGTCAACATTTGTTCAACTTTGGATTGAGTATATCCACTTAGACCTCGTTATTTCAACCGTATAGTAAGTATATACGTGATTTTGAAGTAATGAAGTAATCAGGTATAACCAGAGACTTCCTCCCGGTTAGCATTCTTGAACTGTCAATGGCCTATTTGAATATGGTTTCAGAGGCAAAAGCTTCACCCTGAACACATATCCTGGTTTCTCATTGTTACTTAGGTAAGCAATATGCATGCATAATCATGATATGGGTTGCTTAACATCAGTAATTCCCAAAATATTTCGAAAGTGAGAAAACTTAGCTTCCTGTAGCGGTTTTGTGAAGATGTCCGCTACTTGTTGCTCGGTCGAGACGTATTCCAGCCGGATGTGTTTCTCCTGAACGTGCTCCTGGATGAAATGGTGTCTTATATCAATATGCTTTGTTCTTGAGTGCAACACTGGATTGTATGTAATCGCTATAGTGCTGGTGTTGTCACAGAAAATTGGAGATTCCTTGGCTTCTATACCGAAGTCCCTCAGTTGTTGTTGAAGCCAGAGAAGTTGTGCACAACAGCTTCCGGCTGCTATGTACTCTGCCTCTACGGTTGATGTTGCAACTGATGTTTGTTTCTTGCTGCTCTAGGTAACTAACCGGTCACCTAAGAACTGGCAGGTTCTACTTGTACTCTTTCTATCGATCTTGCATCCTGCGTAATCAGCATCTGAGTAGCTTATGAGGTTGAAGCTTGAATCTTTTGGATACCAAAGTCCCACTTCTTAAGTTCCCTTCAGATATTTTAAGATTCTTTTGGCCGTAGTATAATGTGATTGCTTTGGATTTGCTTGGAATCTTCCGCATACCCCAACCGTAAACAGAATGTCAGGTCGGCTAGCTGTTAGATATAGCAATGATCCGATCATTCCTCGATATGTTGTGATGTCAACGGCTTGACCATCTTCATCTTTGTCTAGTTTTACAGAAGGACTCATTGGCGTAGCCGCTTCAGCGCATGTATCCATTCTGAATTTCTTCAGCAGTTCGGTTGTATACTTCGGTTGGCTTATGAAGGTTCCGGCTTCAATCTACTTAGCCTGAAGTCCTAGAAAGAAGCTCAGTTCTCCCATCATACTCATTTGAAATCTGTCAGTCATCATCTTTGAAAACTTATCACACAACTTTGGATCGGATGATCCGAAAATAATATCATCGACATAAATCTGAACGAGTCATATTTGTTCCTTTCTTTCAAATTTAAAAAGTGTTTTGTCAACCGAACCTATTGTGAATTTGTGATCAAATAAAAATTGTGTCAATGTATCGTACCAAGCTCTTGGAGCTTGTTTCAAACCGTAAAGGGCTTTGTTCAGCCGGTAAACATGGTTTTCGTGTTCTGGGTTTTTGAAACCTGGAGGTTGATTAACATATACTTCTTCATTCACTTTACCATTTAGAAAAGCACTTTTAACATCCATTTGAAAAACTTTGAAATTTTTAAAAGCTGCATATGTTAAAAATATTCTAATGGCTTCGAGTCTGGCAACAGGGGCAAATGATTCTTCAAAATCAATGCCTTCTTCCTGTTTATAGCCTTGAGCCACTAACCGGGCTTTGTTCCTCGTAACTAAACCGTCTTCATTGCGTTTATTTCTGAATACCCATCGTGTTCCTATAACCGGTTTGTTTTTCGGTCTAGGGACTAGGTACCAGACTTTATTCCTCTCAAACTCGTTTAATTCCTCTTGCATTGCTAGGATCCAATCGGGATCTGACAATGCTTCATCCACCTTTTTGGGCTCAATTTGTGATATGAAAGCTGAGTTTTCATAGTGATCCAAATTCTGTTGCCTAGTTCGGACGGGTGAGGATATGTTACCTATTACTAGTTCAAGAGGGTGATTTTTTTTTCCTTCTGAGGTTTATCCGAGACGTGTCTATCAAGCTTTCGGTTGGCTGATCAAGGTTAGACTGATCGGTAGGTTGAACAGAGTCAGACCGACCGATTTCTTCAATAGAAACTGAAGAGTCAACTTTCTACGGTAAAACAACTTGATCAAGTTGAGGTTCAGCATCAACCGCTTGGTCCTTGACAAATCATCTAAAAACCGGAACCTCGTCTTCATCATCAGAATAGATATTGAAGTTTTCCATTCTGTTGTGAAGATCGAAGGGTAATGCAGTGTTTCGTTCAACCGATTCATCGAAAACAACGTGAGCGGTTTCTTCAACTGTTAAAGTCCTAGTATTGTATATTATGTAGACTTTACTCACAGCTGAATATCCCAACATTATTCCCTCATCGGATTTAGCATCAAAAGCGGTCAAGTAATTCTTGTCGTTATTGTGAACAAAACATTTGCTACCAAAAATTCGAAAATGCCGTATACTTGGAATTTGATCATAGTAAATTTCAAAAAGAGTTTTGGAAAAGCGTTTAGTTACTAAAGATCGGTTTTGTGTGTAGCATGCGGTATTGATAGCTTCAGCCCAAAACTTTTGAGCAATACCCGAATCAGCTATCATTGACCTTGCGGCTTCCTTGAGAGTTCGGTTTCTTCTCTCAGCCAGGCCGTTTTGTTGAGGAGTTCTGGCATTGGACAACTCGTGTCTAATACCGGAGTCATCAAGAAAAGTTGTTAAATTGTTGTTTATAAATTCAGTTCCTCTATCACTTCTGATTTTGTTTCTCGAATAGATTTTTCATTTTGTATTCTCAAAATTAGTTTGATCAGGTTTGGAGTTGCTTGGTTTTTAGAAGCTAGAAAAGTCACCCAAGTAAATTTAGAATAATCATCGATAACTACCATAGTATAATGCATGCCTCCTAAACTGGTTATTTTAACCGGACCAAATAAATCCATATGCAAAAGTTCTAAGCATCGTTCAGATTGATAGTTTCCTTTACTTTTGAAAGATGACTTTACTTGTTTTCCCATTTGACATGCAACATACTTTATGTTTTGAAAACTTAACATTTGGAAAACCATGAACTAGTTCCTTGGAGCATATGAAGTTAATTGTTTTCAAATTCAAATGGTTTAGCCGTTTATGCCAAAGCCAGTTTGGATCATTTTCGGCTATCATACACACAGGTTTTTCAAAATTAGTTTTCCAATTTACTTTGTAAATATTTCCCATTCGGTTACCGGTTAAAAGAATATCATTATCCTGATTCTTAACTAAACATGCGTTTTTATGAAATTCAACTTTGTACCCCACATCACACATTTGACTTATACTTAATAAGTTAAAACGCAGTTCTTCTACCAGCAATACATTACTTATGGATAGGTTACCATGGACAATCTTACCCTTGCCCACGGTTTTACCTTTCGAGTTGTCACCGAAGGTTATGATTGCTCCGGTTTCATACTTGATGTCGGATAGAAGCTCTTCGTTTCAAGTCATATGTCTTGAACATCCACTATCTAGGTCTCATTCTGAATTCTTTAGCCGGTTGCTCCTCCTAACCTGCAACAAAAAATTATTTACACCCTTTTGGTACCCACATTCAGTTGGGTCCATGGTTGATTAGTCCCTTTGGGATCCAGACTTGAATAAGTCGGATCATTTTCCCGGTATCTGTTCTTATAATGTTTGGCATAACTTCTTGACCGTTGCTCAAGAATGCCTTATGTTGTGGTGAGTTTCTTTGAGGCCGAGATCTATTTGTTTTGTTCGGTTTTCTGTTGGCTTTCCTTCTCTCAGGATGAAGCCAGTTTTCTGACTCAGTTGGACTTACGTACTTAAGTTTTTCTTCCGGTTTTAAGTCATTTTCGGTTGTTGAAATCTTGACAAATCTTATAAATGGAAGGTTGTCTTTCGTGAGTTTCATCCTGTTAGATTGTTTTGATTCGTTTTGTTTACTTGGTTCGTAACCGATGCCAAATCTGCATTTAGGATGTGTTTTATAATTACACATTTGTTTTACGGCTTGACGAGATCTCTCCCACGCAGCCGTGACATACATTACTCGTTCATCGGTTTCAGTTACCGGTTGAACTGTCTTCTCATTATCGGAGAATAGTTCATTCGGCTCATACATTTCGGTTTCACATATTTTAACAATGGTACTACTTGACTCTACGGTTTTAGATTCTACTGGAGTCGGTATGTATGCGGATATGTTTCTGAACTCAGCGACCATTTCGTTGAGTGCAGAAATCAAATCTTCTTTGGTAAACTCGTCAGAAGAGAAATCAAATACCTCTTCGTCGTTTGCCATGAAACAAGTCACTCTTTCTTCATTGTCTTCATTGTCGGAGTACGCCCACTCGCTTCCACCATCGGATGCAATGAGTGCTTTCTGAATCTCCTTTCCTTCGTCCGTATGCTGATCATCGTTTCTCCGGTAGTCGTTTCGTTGGTTATCATTTCTCCGGTAGTTGTTCCCTTGGTAGTTGTTTCCCTGGAACCGGTTGTCTTGATAGTTGTTCCCTTGATAATTACCTTCCGGTTTTCTATCATCTCTCCTTGGTTTTCTACATTCTGACCTGAAATGTCCAAAACCGTCACAGTTATAGCATCTTTTATTTGATTTATCTACATAGTTATAATTAAAGTTGTTGTTAGATGGTGGCGGGCTCTTCTTCATGAATCTCCCAAATTTTTGAGCTAGCATCGCCATCACATCTTCACTGATTTGATCAGCGCTTTTGACTGGAGCCGGAGCGGTTGATACTTGGACCGCCGGTTCCACCGATGTAACCAAAGCTCTAGTTGCGGTTGATGTGGATGCTTCATCTTCGATCCGAGACTTAATCTCGAACTCATAGGCTTTTAGATACTCGAACACATCATGCAACTTCATCTGCCCGAGGGTGCTTGATTCCCTCATCACCATGGTCTTGATATCCCAAGTGCTCGGTAGTGATCTTAAGGCTTTGATGATTACTTCTCGGTTGTCATACTTCTTTCCGAGTGTTTGAAGCTCGTTGACCACACTGGTGAACCGGTTACTAAATTCCTTCATGTTTTCCCCCGGTTTCATCCTGATGTTTTCATATTTCTGCGTAGCCACCAAGATTTTATTCTCCTTTGTTCTTTCGTTTCCCTCATGGATCTGAATGATCGTTTCCCAGACATTCTTTGCACTATCACAGTCTGATATCTTGTTCAAGGTGTTATCATCTATAGCCTTGTAGATGTGCCTCATGCAATGGTTGTTCCAGGTTACTCCGTCTTCGATCTTCATTTGTCCATTGGTCTGCTTCCTTGTTGATCTTGATCGGTCCCTCTTTCAGGACTCGACTCATCTCATCATCTAGTGTGATCAGATGTAAATACATATGTTTCTTCCAACTATTAAACGCTTCACTGTTTAGCATTCGTGGCTTGTCGCTGTGGGTCATGCTTCCTATCTTCCTCGGTTGCTTGAGTGCTAAGAACCTTGCTCTGATACCACTTGTTAGGATCGGGGACGCCCTTGGAGGACCGGGGTGTTTCCGGTTTCAGGAAGGGTGGCCGCTTACAACACACACTACACTTTGGCGATAGTCCGGTTAGAGACTATAACCGTTCTCAGCACTACACAAACTGTCACAGACTCTTGAACCGGGTTCAAGGGCGGAAATGTCTGTTTCAGTCTGAAGCAACGTATGCGACTTAGATGATGTTTAGAAGGAGTCGGTTTTAGAGATATGAGTGGACCGGTTTACGGAGTACGATTGATTTGGTTTGAGGTTAGGTTAAGTGAGTAAGCATTAAATGAAAGAAATAACACGAGACAATATTTTTTATGGATGTTCGGAGCAAACCCTCCTACGTCACCCCTTCTTCTCAGGTTATGAGAAGGATCTCCACTAACTTTCAAAGTTACAACAACTACTATGCCGGTCGAGCCCAACTCGCTAGTCGCCGGTTACACCAACTCACTCTTGATGTAATACAATAACACAACACAAATACACACGGAAAGCTTCCGGTTTATAACACACCGGTTTTGGATCGTAAGATTTTATCTCTCTAAGATTTTTGTAACTTATCGCTTGCTTTCAGAGGGATGTGATTTGCATTAAATGAGGACGCTTCATCTTCCTTTTATAGTAGATGAGATCCCAACGGTCATTTTCTTCTCTCTCCGTGGGATTGGTTGATCATTATCACGCCGGTGCAGGGAGGTTACTTGCACGTTTCACCTTCCTCAACACTTAGCAATCATGCAGACACCTCTGAGTGTAGGATGACGTAACTGGTTTTCAGATTCGAACACGTGTCAGGCATGCACCTCCGGTTGACAACATCGGATCAGTATATCATCATTGCTTTCCTCCCATGCTTCCGATCGGATCTTATCTTCTTTTATTTCTTCGAGACACGTCTATTTCGTCATGTTGCGTCACTCTTGCAGATTGAGTTTCCGGTTTTGTCTTTTTCATAAGATGATCTGGCTGGGATGTAAATCTTGTTTTTGCTGGCCGGTCACTTGAGATAGTAAAAACCGGTTCCTCTGATCTTGACTTGATCACTTGGGACTGATTTTCTTTGAGGTATTTCAACAGCCGGTTGATGATGTTCCAGCCGGTTCATACGATTGGATCTGTTCCTGCACATAGAAGTTAACATCTGTTTAGTTTTTTCTAACCGGTTCCAAAAATTAACTTTACTTAATTTTTCTTATCAATTTCTCCCTTTTTGATTATTTAGAATAAATATTCAAACTTTGTAATGTATGGCCGGTTTGAAAATTAACTTTCTTAATTTTTCTTATCAGACCGACTGCATTGTTTCTTGGGAAGCATCAACTGCATTTAATGCCATGTAGCTTCTTTTGACCAACCAATTAGATTCAATGATTACCAATTAATATACTTGTTTTAATTGGGTGACTCTTGATATTCATGAATATTCTAACAACTTACTCCAGATTAACCTACACCAACCAAACAAAGATTAATTTATTACAATATTAAAATCTTAAGTTAAAAAGTTCAAGATTACTATACCTCTAGTGTGTCTCAACTATTAGTAACTAACTTGTCCTCAATGTTTTCTAATATAATGTGCATTAGTCCCAATAAGTGTTTTCTTAACAAATCACACTTATAATCTCCATTTTAATTTAAAATGTTTAGGTAAGAATTAAATTCGTAATATTTTATTTCTTAAGTAACAACTCTTATTATACAAACTACTCTAAGTAGGTTAAACGTAGGATTTGAGAAAGAATATTTAGATAAAAATGGAATGTGGTCAAATTCTAATTGGTCAGTATTACGCAATCTTAATTTTATCACAATTTCTCTTGTTGCAATAATTGTTTACAATTCCATTGGTAATTTATAAATATATAACTTTTGAAATTTTAAGAAGTTCATAGAAATTTCTTATCTATAAACGTGTATTTTATCTTTTGTAAATTCAAAATCCATAATTTCAAATAAGAATGATATTGGAAGTAGAATTTTGGCAATATTAGCTTTCATAGTATTTGTTTGTATATCTTTTAAACATGAGTTATGTCTTCTTTGTTATACACTTTTAATATTTTACATATAAGATTAGGGCTGCTAATGAGTCGAGCAGAGCTCAAGCTTGTTGGAGCTCGAGCTCGACTCGATTAAGTACTTATTAGCTCGACTCGAACTCAAGCTCGAACGAGCTTATAAATTTTAGCTCGAGTTCGACTCGACTATATTACCCAAAAGCTCGACTCGACTCGAAAATTTGAACTAAAGTTGAATTATATATAATAAATTATTTTTTATATATTTTTTAATATTATATATATTATATACTTTTATTATATATAATATATTAACGTTTTTTTATCTTTTTCAATATTATATATACAATATACTCATTATTACATCTTAGTATTTACTTTTATTATATATATATTATATTAATATATTTTTTATGTTTTTAATTTTATATATAACATATTAGTTATTATATCTTAATATTTATTTTTATTATATATAATATATTAATCTTTATTTATCTCTTTCATTATTATTTATAATATACTTTTATTATATATAATATATTAACATTTTTTTTATCATAAATCCCGAATATTGTTTGTCGATTTGTTTTCTATCCTCACTCAATTAAAAATAAGTGTTTTTTATATTTATTTAATTCTATCTACATAAACATATGTTTCTCCTAATACATGAAGAAATTATCTAAAAGGAAAAACAATAACTATAAAAGAAGTTAAAACAAATTTAATTACCAATAGGATTTTGTGAATTAATGATATGTGAAGATTGAAGAAAGAAAAAGAAGTAAAAGAAATTGTGAAAACTGAATAAGAAATATATATAGAAACTAAAGAAGAAGAGATAAGAGTGACGAAGAAGAAGAATAACTAAAGAATAAGAAGAAGAAAAACTAAAGAAGAAGAGATAAGATTTATTGAAGAAGAAGAATAACTGAAGAAGAAGAGTAACTGATGAAGAAGATGAAGAGTAACTTGAAGAATAAGAGTAATTGATGAAGAAGATGAAAGAGTAACTGATGAAGAAGAAGAGATAAAGAGTGACGATAGAATATGATGAATGAACTATATATTAGAAATTAGGGTTTTACTTAAGGGATTATGGGCCTTCATATTGGGCTTTGAAGAGAGAGGGAAATAAAAAAAATATTTTGTAAAATTTTAATATTAAATAAATAAAAAAATATTTAATTATTTTGAGGCTCGAAAAATCTCGACAAGCCATCAAACAAGTTTTATATGAGCTCGAGTTCGACTCGAATAATAAAGGAGTCGGCTCGACCTCGACTCGAACTTGGTCAAAGTCAAGCTCAAGTCGAGCTTTGACTGAACAGCTTGCGAGCGGCTCACGAGCTGCTTGACTCATTTGCAGCCCTAGATTAGACAATTATTTGAGATAATTTAATTAAATTATTTTCTAAAATAATAATAATTTACTAGAAAAAAAGGATTAATAGGATAAAATCTATAACTATTATAATTGGGTCATATTTATTTCATACTAAGAAATAATGTATTAATTAAAGAAAGTGATGATTTAATATTAATAAATATATTATTTATTTATAAACAAATATATATATATATATATATATATAATTAAATGAAGTTATTATAAATTTAAGATTTTAAAAGAATATTATTTATTTATAATAAATAATATATAATTAAATAGTTTAATTATAGAGTTAAGATACTAAAAAAATTATTATTTATTTATAAAATAATATATAATTAAAAAAATTTAAATTAAGGAAGGATTAACATATTTTGGATCTTCTATCCTTAAATATTCTTTAGCCTATTCATTTAATGAAAAGGGTAAAACCTTGTCACGACGTAAGACGAAAAAAAAGTGAGACTCGACACAGTTACTTATTTAAAATATGTTTGAAGTACAAATATAATAACTTTTATTCAAAAATATTGTAAGTTACTTGAGATTAAAATCTTTCCAACTAAGCAATAGTGATTGTTACCTTTTTTATTCGTTATAGAAGTCATAGACAAGGTCTAACCGAGCTCATGTGAACTAATTAGAGGAGCAACATGTGAGGTTCTTATCTTATTGGGTACCCATTCACGCATCAACATTTATTTTCTATGAATAATACACATTAACTATCTTATAAATTTACATAGAGTTCATATGATTAAGTGTTATATTTAGATCTAAAACTCCTCTTAAAACATAATAAATTCCAACAATTTGTACGAGGGCTAATCTTTCATAAATCAACAAATTAATCATTAATTTGATACATCTTGAATTTAAAATTGATGAAAATTTTATATGATAAAATTGTAAAATGAATATAAAGATTTTTATTTATTATAATATAATTTTAAATTTTAAGTTTAGAAAAATTGTATGCTTGTTTGTATATTATTTAATATTGAATGCATAAGATGATTATTTGTATGGTCTAGAAATACGATATGTGTATCGTTATTTTTTTATATTTTATTTATTTTAATAATTAAATTATTATAAATTAATTTTATAATGCAAAGAAGAGAAGTACCATAAAATTCAAGGATGGAGATCCATCAATGTTGCAAGGGCCGAGACCAAAAGAATGTTTTGGATATTATTTATATATTTTGAAATTGATATTATCTTTTTCAAAAGATAGTTCTTTTTAACAAGTTAAGTAGGAGAAATATTCATTTTAAAACAGTCCAAGATGATGAAGAACAATAAACTCAACAAGAACGTATGGATGATGTCAATGATGAGATAATTATGTATGCACTAGGGCTTTAGATCATCCAAGTGCTTTAGATTATTCAATAGACAGAATACAAAGATCTATAAATAATTGTGGATAATGTCTCAGATTACGTTTTTGAACCCATTCGTAGATAGAAAAGGTCAAGGGTACAATCAAGACGTTTTGATGATTTCAAAATGAATGCAAGTCTTGATGTTCTTATGCTAGAATATAATAATGACTTTATATCTCTAAGAAATGAGTGAAAGGTCTAAACTCCAATAAATGGTCTAATGTCGTTAAGTCTGAAATGGATTTGATGTTTGTAAATCAAGTAAGAGACTTGATAGATTTTCAAGATGGGATAAAACCCATATGAAACAAATATTTTCAAACTCAAAACTACCAGAATAAAAATATATATGTTTACAAGGAAATGATAGTTGTAATATATAAATTCATAGTATATACTAGCTATTGTGATATTAGATAACTACTTTCACTAGTTTTTATGATTAGATATATTATGATATTTTTTAACTATTGTGACTATAAGATAGGGCAAATTAATATCAAAACATATTTCCTAAATGTTTTTGGGAGGAGGATGTGTACATGATACAAATTGAATGTTTTAAAGATCAAAATGATGCTCGAACGATATACAAGCTTCATAAGTCCATTTATAGACTTGAGTAAACACCAAGGAGTTGAAACTTTTGATTTGATGAATAGATCAAAGGGTCCTTATACATGTAAATGAATGACTTATAAACAAGAGGATCCTTGTGTTCACAAGAATTTTAATGGTAGTAAGTTAGTCTTCTTTGTCTTGTATGTAGATGACAAACTACTTATTGGAATGACATTCTGATGTTAAATTTTGTAAATAGATGACAAAAGAAATATTCTTCAATAAAAGACTTGGAAAAAAAACTAGTACACACTTGAATTAAGATTTATAGTGATAAATCCAAAAGACTTCTTAGATTAAGTCAATGAACCTATATTTGTAAGATTCTTGATAGATTCAAGATGAAAGATTATAAAAAAAAATTATTCAACATGACAAGATGCAGTGTTCTACAACACATGCTGAGCTTGAAAATATAAACAAGATTTCATATCTTATGTTGTAGGATTTATCATATATACCATGGTATGTACACGTTTAGATGTTGCAAATATTTTGAACATTTATCAAATATAACAATCAATGTTTGTAGACATATAAGAATATCATGAAGTACTTGAGACAAACCAAGAATGATATCTTAATATTTGGGGATATGGAAATTTGATCGTATAAGACTATATTGATGCAAACTTTTAGAATTAAAGTCTCAATCGAGTTATGTCTTCATCCTTAATAGAGGAACTATGAGCTGAAAGAGTCTCATGTAATGTATATTAGATTCTATAACAAATACTTAGTACATACTAGTGTAGCAATAAATGAAACCGTTCGGATGAGAAAGTTCCTAGATGAACATTGTGATGTTCCTAGCATTTTAGTATCTATTGACATTTATATATTTTGAAAACAATGATGTCATAGCCTATACATAGGAACCGACTTCGAACTCCAAATATAGACATATTATGAAGAATTGTCAGCTTAAGACACATCATCACTATAAGTGAAATTAAGATGTAATAGGTATATATTGATGACAGGATTACAGATCTATTGACAAAGTTTAAGCTGAGGCCCTGACGTGAGAGTCACACTAGACCTAAGGGTCTCAAACGCATAGGAGAATGTCCTAGAGTTTGTTTTTTATTTATGAGTGTTAGACACTAATTTTATATTTGACTTGATGGTTTTATGATATGATATTTCATCCTTATTTATCATTGAATGGATTTTAAATAATATATCTAAATAATTCATTATTAACAAATAGAATAACTTTAAATGATCTGGTGAATAAAACCCCATTAAATGAATTGATTTTTTTATTATAAAATGTTTATAGTCACCATATCATCAAATAAGATATTAAGAGATTGCTGTATTTGCACATTTGTTTAATGACAAGTGAGAGATGGAAGGAATTGTCACCTTTAATTTAATGTGTAATGACTAATTTTGAATAAAACAATTATTAAAAATATTTTAATTTAATTATTTTAAGAGTTGTAATGCTTTTCTAGAAGCCAAATGCAATAAGGTAAGAACCTCTAACTAATAGAATTGAGTATTATATCAAAGCAAATAATGGTTGATTATTAATAAATATATCGTATATTATTAATTATAAATATATTATTTATTTATTAAATAAATTAATATATATAATTTAATGGGTTAAATTATACCATTAAGATTTTAAAATAATATTATTTATTTATGAAATAAATAATATATAATTAAATAGTTTAATTATGGTGTTAAAATTTTAAATAATATATTAACTATTTATAAAATAATATAATATAATCAAAAGGTAATTAAGGAAGAATTGTAATATTTTTATTATTCTCTTTTTAAATATTCTATGACCTATTTAATAAGTCAAAACTTTGTGAGGGACTCAACATAATTACTTACTTGAAGTAGTTGTAAAATATACATGTATAATCACTTTTCTTAAAAAATATGGTAAGTTACATGAGATTACCATCTTTTCAATTAAACAATAGTGAGTGTTACCCTTGTTCATTCGTTTAAGGAGTCAAAGGTAAGAAGGTCTAATCGAGCTTGTGTGAATCAATGAACAATACATGAGGTTCTTATCTCCTTCAGTACCAATAGGATTGAACCAGTTCACACATTAACATGAATTTTCTAATAACATTATGAATGTTAACGATCTTATCAATTTATGATATAAATTACGAGATTATGTGTTAGATTTTGATATGAAATTCCACTTAAAACCTAATAATCACAATATATGACTTGAATCAAAGTTTATGATGCATACATTAGTTACTTAAACACAACATGTATGCCTTCTTACAAAATGTAAATAACTTGTTTCAAAGTAGTAAATGATATGATTAAGGGTAGGTCGGTACGATATACTTTCATTTATTATACATACCTTATATCTTATTGAAAATTTTGGTATAGAAAAAAAATCATACATTTATTTTACCTGAATTTTGGTATACATTAATTTCGGTACGATATCGATACTATACATTTCATACCTAAAAAAATATAATAACTTAAAAAAAAACAATTTAATATAGTTACTAAATCAATGTTATACAAAATTAAAAATTAAAATTATTTATTTTAAAATAAAATATTTATTTTTAAATCTAACATTTTTAAAAACTAGCCAATCTTAAAAATTAAATTTAATTATAAAAATTGAAATTTTCAAGAATAAATATAATTGTATAGTATTTAAGCTAGGCTAATGTGGATAGAGATTCCGAACGGTATTCAACCACATTTGTATCTATAATTTGTTTTATAAATTAATAATACAATTAATGTTAGATAATAATAATAATAATAATAATAATAATAATAATAATAATAATAATAATAATAATATATAACATATATTGAATAATAATACAGTATAATTATATTTTAATTTAATTTTTAAAAATGGTGTTTCTTTAATTAAATTAATATTAAATTTATTTCTTCCTAACTATTATACATTTATATATATATATTAATTAATAAATATTATTTCGGTATATCGATATACCAAAAATTAGTTCACATCTAAAAAAATCATTAGTCTTATGATCATGAGACTAGTCATCATCGATTCTAGACATTTATTTATATTATTTGATTTTAACAAATAAATAATAATTTTATAAGTAGGTAGTATAGTCAATTACCAAAATAAAATTATGAATGATTTATTAAGAGAACAAATATTGAAGTGTCCAGCAATAATGAATAATTATTTTATGACATCAATCATAAATGGCTTACTACTATTTAAATATCACAAACTTTTTTTTTATGTATTAATAAGTGTTATTAAATAGTAAATATATAAAAAAGAGTTCACATAAAATGTATAAACTAAAGAAAATGTCATATTAATTTTTAAAACAATAAATTTAAATATATTATGTGAAAAAGAAACTCATTTAAGTATCATTTAATCATCTCACTTTATATACTCAATTAAATTTTGGGTGCACACTAATTCAAGTCTTCATTGTCATGAGTTAGATATTTAAACCAGTATAATTAAAAAAAGTATATCAAGACTAGTTTTAGATGGGGATTTAATGAGTGGTTATACATGTGAAATGACTGTAAGTCTAAAACTAGGCTCAAAGTTTCTTTAATTTTTTATAGTTACTATTTGGGCTGCATCGAAATAAGCCCATAAAAATATTGTATCCCTAACATAAGTGGGTTTTGACACGCGCGTATTCGTGACATTAGTCGTTTTTGACCTTTTAACTGCAATACGCTATTTCAAATAAATGTAGTATGCCGTAAATAAAAATATGGCACGTGTATGAGCTAAAATGACGAAATTTTATTTGGAGTATATCTTGCATTCAACTTGTGCATATATATAACTCCTCTAAATAAATAAAATTTAGAAGAAGACGTTGCAATATGAATCAAGTTACTTAGAGAGTAAAGACGTCTCTATTCTATAAATGGCGGCATCGGCTCGAGGTTAATGACCGGATGTCTATCGGTAATCCCTATTTGTTCCCCATCCTTTTTTATTTTCATTTTGAGCCAAAAATAACTTTAGCCCATAAGAATGTGATATGTTAATTGTTTATGTCAAGGATTAGCTATGATCTAAGGTCTCGCTTATTGTGCGTATATATAATTTGTTTCTAAATAAATACTATTTTTTTGGTATATTATCATGATTTTAATTCTAAAAAGATGGAATATCGATTTTAGTTATTTATATATATATAGTGGTCGTCATCAAGATTTCAATAGTCAACAACATGATGACGATTTCTATAGTCAACGATTTCTATAGTCAACAACATGACCATGCAATATGGAATGTTATGAATGTTGAGAGTAATGTCTATCAGTAATCCTACTTCTCCCTCATTCCCATTTTCTTTTTCATTTTAAAGCAAAAAAATGAAGCCAATTGTGATAGATTAATTATTTACCAACATGGAAGGACTAGCTTTGATTTAAAAACAGTTTATTTGAATTAGATCTTGCATTTACATTATATATATATATATATATATATATATATATATATATATATATATATATATATATATATATATATATATATATATATATATATATATATATATAACTTAGAAAGTTCTTTAGTCAAATTTCAATCTTTTTTATTATAAAATATTTAAAAAATTTATTTTATGTTTGAGTTAAAAGGTTTTTGTTTGGAAGAGTTATATCCAAAGTTTGTAGATTTATTTTTAAAATTTTTTTTAAACATGTTTATTTAAAAGGTACAAGGGTTGGTAATTTTGAAGACATGGAAATTTGTTTAGTATAAAACTTAAATGGTTTTAATATATAATAACAATAATAAAAAAAATAATAAAAAATAAATATAATATAAGATTTTGGTTAATAAATTGAGTGATATGACGAGATAAGATATATTTTTAAATTTAGTTATTTAAATAACTCAAACCTCTTTAATTTGTTATTGTGATGAATCTCCTCGTTTAGTTTGATTCCATTTAGTTTAATATATTGTACATCTTATTATATTTTATTCTCTAAAATTATTTTGAATTAAAATGATCTTTGATTTAAATGATTAATTTATAGTTATACAAACCAAAAATCATTTAATTTATTACTGTAATTAAAAGTTATTTCTTAAATTTAAAATATGCATTAAATTTATATTATATATATATATATATATTATAAATATGATAATTTAAAATATGATTTAAAATGTATTTTTTATCTTGTTAATCTATTGTTGTCTCTTAAACTTGTCCCAACAAATTTATAACTCCTAAAATAGTTTTTTGCGTATGATATGTTGCTCATAAATTAAAGATTTTGTAGATCTGTTTAAAAAAATGTATATTGAGGAACATAAATAGAAAATAGTCATGTTAAAACAATTCTTCAAAATATTTCATTTTTGTGTTTATCTTGATTAGTTTCACATTTTTATGAGTTAAATAAGTCATTCCTTAAATTAAAATATGCATAAAATCTGAATCATATCTTCATGTATTAATACTAGACAATTAAAGTCTTATCTCTTTACTAAAATGTAACATCTTATTCATATCTTTCTTATCTCGTTAGATATCTATTTTATCTCTTAAATTTCATCACTATAATCTACTTTTAAGTATTTTCTTGTGTGTGATATGTTATTCATAAATTTAAGATTGTGTTAAATTTGCTTGTTTTAAAAAAGTGTAGTTAAATTTCTTAAAGTAACATAAATGGAAGATAATTAAATTTAAATAAAAATATTTCTACAAAATATATATATATATATATATATATATTTTTATCGTTGTTATCTCCACATTTATAGAAAATATAAATGTATTTATTTCTCAAAATCAATCGATAATTATACTTACACACAATTGCAACTATAAAATAATTAAAAATATTGTTTCTAAATAATCATTTTGTTAATCCTCATAAAAAAAACATAATAATATGGACGGTTTAAGGTTATTTGCAAATTTATTTTTAAAAATTGTTTAAGAGTTTAAGTTACAAATAATATTATTTAAGTGTGTATTTATGTATTAAGTTAAAAAAAATAGGAAAAGAAACATCAAAACATAATAAACCATATTCTTCATGCATAAAATTTATAAATATATGTTAAATTTAAATTAGCATCTTCACCCATTAATTATGAATAATATTAATTAATCATATATAATTTTTACATTTTAAACTTTTAAACTTTGCAAATTATTCCAAAGTAGATTTCCATGCGATAAATATAGACAAAAATATAAACAAAAAAAATTAATAAAATAATTATAATAATATATATTATATAATTTTTTTAATAAATCACGAATAATACATTCAAATAAAACACTTTTATTTCACATTTTTTTCATTTTCATGAAACAACTCATCTTCTCACATATTTTTTTTTCTCAATTAACCTCTTATCTATTTACCATACACTTTTACTTTGGTCAATTAAATACTCATATTTTTTTAACATTTATCATCATAATCTCACAATTTGGTTAATCAAATATTTGTTCATATTTTTTTAACCACTTTAAATTGTTACAAGCCTATTATGCATCGGAAAACTATATCTCAATCACACTTAGTTAAAGTGTTATACTTATTTTTGTTATATTGCAAATTAGAAACATATATATATCATTTTTCATTTTATTTTTAACCGTTTTAAATTTATAGATGGGTCAACCCACAATCCGAACCAAGTATTAATTTGGTCTCACATATATATCCAAATTAACTACAACACTCGACCCATCAATCCAGACTTTAAAATTATGCATCAATATATATATATTAGATAAAAATTGAACTTATATCGTTAAGAATGTCCCGCGATCATCAAATTTAGTTAGCCTAGTTGGTTAAAGAGTTGTACTTGTTTTTGTTAGGTTTCAAGTTTGAAATATACATATAACATTTTTAATCATTTTAAGTTTTCTGGGCAGGTCTACCCACAATTCGACTCGAATATCAATTTACTCTCATATATATATCTTAATTAACTAAAGTTCTCGACCCTTGCAATTTAGATATTTTGAAATTAAGCATCATTATGTATATATAGAGATGTGAAGTTGAGTATAAAATCATTTACTAATTAAACATTTTAATAAAAAAAAAATTTGAAAAAATAAGTAATAGTCTTCAACATAACTTGGTTATACGTGACAATAATTAAAATTTTCAATTAATATATTCAATTATTCAAATAAAAAATTGATAAAATGTTTCAAAGTTAAATTTAGTATTTTTAATATATATATTTTTAATCTTGAAAACTAATTCAACTAAATATATTTTTAATAATAAAAATTGAACTCATAAACTTCATTATTTTAAAAAAGATTCTTATCACTTGATCTAGTAATTCAATTTTACTATACATTAATTAAAAAACAACAAAAAATATTTATTTTGTTGGCTCTTAAAATAAATCCAAACTTTGATAAATATTGTACTCTTGATAAAATTCAATTTTTCTTATCAAACATAGTGAAATATCTAATTTTAAATAAATTTAACTGAATATTTTTACTTATAAATAAAATCAAAATGATTATTACTGACGGCACAGGCTAGCCATTCTACTTAAAAATGATTATTACTGGCGACACAGGCTAGACATTCTAAAACATAAATTCGAATAAAAAAATTTTAAGTAGTTAATTTCAAAATAATTTACAAAATAGTTTGTTTTAAGCAAAATCTTAATTAATTATCTATCCTCTTCTCTTTTGCATTAAATTTGAACCCATCAAAAAATAAAGTGTTTTGAAGCAAAATCTCAACTTACTATCCTTCTTTTTCACGTTATTCTCTAACCCATGAGCTTGCCCTATAA